>NW_017670438.1:118431-182819 GCF_001879085.1 Nicotiana attenuata
TTTTTTTTTTTCCGTCCTTGATAAATGAGCATGCACATACAGAAGATGAATTTTTTTTATACAAAAGAAAAAAAAAGAGAGAGAGAATGATTTTTAGTAAAATTTGAACCCTAATCTTGAATATGATTATTGACTAATGCGTGATATATACCACCAAGAGGCGTGGTGGGATAATTGAGATTATCGCACTCTCAATTAGTGATTTTATGATAGAGCTTTGAAAATGAAAAATTTCTTGATAGAAAACGTTTTATCCCCTTAGTGAACTTAGTCAGTTGGAGTTTGGATTAATCGGCCAGAAATTCCGAATATCACATAAATAAACAAAAAATACATAAAGAGGGATGTAAAGTCCATTGGAATATGATTTTAGTGTTAGGTGAGCTAAAAACTACTTGCACTTTTAATCTAGTGGTATCGATAAAAGTCTTTTTAACTAACATATATAAGTTAACTTGAATCCTTTTCCTTCTCATTCCTAAATTAATAACGAGGAAAAACATTAGGTTTAGGACCGTTAGGTGAGATAGAAGTAACAATTGGCTTATTGCATTATTGCACTTTGAGTAACCTAAAATAGATGTGAAACTAATTAAGCGACGTTAACGCTAATTTCACATGCCTAAAGGACTTGACTTGAAGTAAAGCTAATAAATGTAAAAAGAATTGACTATTCTTTGTTTTTGATTTTCCATCCGGTATTTGGTACCCGCATTAGGATCCGACTAAATTCGAATTCGCGCCAGAAAGTCTCACATTGAGAGTAAAGTGCTCTCTAACAGATGTGACTTCATACCCGGGACTTGAATCCAAAATCTCTAATTAAGGATGAAGGAATACTTAATACTCCACCCGAACCCTTGTCGAGGAGAATTGACTATTCTTTCTATTTATATGTTAGTGCACAACTTTGTGGAGCACCCTTGCTAACCTTTGCTTCTTCTTTTAATATTCTTCTTTCTCTTCTTATTTTTCAATTACATTTTAAGTGTGACAGATCATAATTAGTATTTCCTCCTGTCCAATGTAAGTGTCGTTTTAACCAAACATAATGAGCAGAATAAGTGTCGCTTTAGAAAATCAAGAAAGTAATTTTTTTTTTCGAATCCATCCTTACTCCTTATAAATGATTTATATCTTGCAGTATTCTTAAAAATCTTAGGAGAGGTAACTAATCGTATAACTTTTTTTTTTTTTTTTTTGAAGATCGCAAAAGGCACCTTTCACAGACCTAAAAACTAATAAACTAATATGTAATGGTGAATTATTAAGACATCTTTTTATTGAATATATAATTTGATAATACGTACATCAATAGATTATAAATTATCGTCCTACCTTGTTTAGGAAATAACGACTTCGCGTTCCTTGTACTTTTTTTCAGTAGAGTTCTATGCCTAACTTTCCACCACCACTGGAGGTAAAAGCTCGGGCAAATAATTTAAAAAAATACAAAAACTAATTGCGTATTCTTTTGGTCTACTTTTTTTTTCTTCCTTCTCGTCCTCATTTTCTAAGTCAGCAGTCAACCAAAAAAAGAAATTTGTGGGCACAACTTTGAACATCAAAAAGAATATCAGCCTAACGTGACATTTTATTGTTGGCTAAATAAATACGTCAAAATCAGTACGAGGTTTTATTAAGTCAGCAACAACCACGTAACTTAATTAGTTAGCTACCTTTATGGCCTTTAATTGGTAGTATCATCTTAATTCTGCATTGAATAATGTGTGTCACAAACAAAAGAAGAGGGGACTGAATATGTAAAAACCATAAATGAAGGCTCCTTATTTCTACGCCCGAACAGAGAACGTGGTATTGAACCTGCGGGGTTTCCTGGGGCGTGGAATTTCGCTCATAGGTCTCCCTTTCCTTTTATTATATTATATTTTTTTTGAACATGGCTGTTGGTCGTCTCCCTTTAGTGATCGTCGAGTGTTTTCTGTTTTCGCAGCCGAGAGGGTACCTCCTCCGCAAGTTGCCAAAATTCGCGGATAGGTGAGCTCGATTCTGCCCCACACGATGGGGATCCGCGAATGGGCGCCTTTCCACGAGAGGTTTGGGCGCAGACCTTCCGCCGATAAGTCGGCTTAATACGGCCTTAGTTGCTTTGTGCTTTGCTCCGTCTTTTTTTTTTAATCTTATATCTTTGTTTGGCCGAATCTCTCATTGGCAGGTCGGAGAGGAGCGAGAAGGGCAAGGGCTCCTGTCCTTGCTTTCCATCAACCGGCTTCCTCTGTCCGGCCCGTACCAAGGGTAACTGTGGATGAGGGCGTCCACAGTCTGGTTGCTCGGCGGAGCGCGTCCGCGACCGAACCTGTTCGTTCGGAGGTTGCTCTTCGGTCGGACACTCCGGTTCCCACAGTCCGTTAAACAGACGAACCTTCTCGTGGTAGTGGCGAAGAGGCTCCGTCAAATAGGTAGAGGATAGTATCGGAGGGGGCGTCTTTGACTGAAACGCCCTCGAGGGGCGATCCCGTTTTGGCGGTGTCTGAAGCCGGCGGTGATGCCAGCCTGGGTGTGGAGGCAATGCCCGTTACGGGCATGGAAGAGGCTGCTGCGGCAGGGGGACAGAGTTTCGAGGCTGCCGTGATTGTTCCGAGCGGCCCATCGACGTCTCGGCAGGCCCGTACCCCATCTTTGGCTAATGAGAGGTCGAAAGGCGTAGTGGTAGAGGATTATGAATCCGATTCTGATATCGATCCTGAGGACATGAGGATGTTCGAGGAAGGCTTTACTAGGGTCAATCTGAGGGCGGAAGGCCCTTCCCGTGTGCTCAAAATTCCGTCGGACTTTAACCTGTTGGAGGACACGGTGGACTTTGTGCCCCAATTTGACCTTCTGTGCTCCGCTGCCGAAAGCGGGTCTCTTCGGGAGATCAGTGATTCTGGTTTGTCACGCGGTGTGGCTGGGATGGCCTTGAGGGTGAGTTTCCTTTTGCTATTTTCTTTGTTTTGTTCCATTTGCTTTCGCTGATTCTTTCCCCTTTTTTTAAGACTTACATGCTGGAGATCGAGAGTGCTCGTAGGGCTGAGACGCGGGCCTAAGTCTTTCTGAAAATGGCCACGAAGTATCGCCGGTATTGCAATAGGGGCTGTGAGATGCATGCGCAACTTAGGGCGGGCAGTAATACTCAATCCCTCAGGGAGGAGTTGGAGAAAAGGGACGAGGATCTGATGCACTCTATCCGCAGATGTAGCGAGCTCGAGGGGCTGCTTTGGGCCAAAGACGAGGAGCTCGAGGTGGTCAAAGGGGTTGCAGTGGATTACGAGGACCTTCAGGCGAAGATGTTGTCTTTGCGAGCCGAGCTTGAGCAGAATGCCACTAGAGTTGCCAACCTAAGTGCAGAGTAGACAGAGAAGGTGGCTGAGCTAGAAAGGAAGGTGGCCGAGTTGGAGAGGGCCGAGGGGGCCCGTGTGGAGACTTTGGCAAGGGCGGTGGCGCTGGAAGACACTATCTGCGTCCTCAGGTCTGAGTGGGAAGCCAAGAGGGCGGCAGCCTCACTGAAGGAAGCAAGGCTCGAGCAGCGGATCGGTGAGCTCGAACGGGATGCCTCAAACCTGGGAGACCAAGTTATGGCTCTCGAGGCCGAGAAAGGCGCAGCTGTTGGCTCGTCCCCCCGCTCCCCCCTCAGGAATCTGCCTTTGTTGCTGTCCCCTGCCATTTGTACGGGTCCATGCTGAGGCCTAGCGAGATATATACAAGGGTTTGCGGGTGGCGGAAAGCGTTCCTGAGTCCACTTTTGAAGATGCTCGAATCAAGGCACGCGAGGCTCGTCTTGCCTGCGGTTATGACCCTGCGACACCGAAGGCCGTGGGGGTGCTGAGATTGAAGATGGGCTCTCTTCTGATAATGACAATGCTGACGAGGACGGTGGTGGAGATGAGGCCGAGTGAAGTTTTCGTAGCTTTTTGTTCTTAGATTTTTTTGTTGTTGTTGCTTGTTTTTCTTTTTATGGGGGCACGCTTTCAGCCTTTTGTAAGACGTTGTCGTGTATGTATATATATCTGAATAAGATAGTTGGTTTGCCTTTGGTGGCATATCTTTTGACTTTCTTTCTCTTCTTTCTTTTTTTTTTTTGAAAAAGATCTTCAGATTTCCCCGTGATGAGTCCCTGACTTTTAGTTGGGAATTCGAATGAGGTCGAATTTAGCTCGCCGATTCGAGCGAGGTCGGATCTTATCTCGTTAGTTCGAGCGGAGTCGAACCTTGCTTTGTTAGTTCGAGTGAGGTCGAACTTTAATAACTTGAATGAAAGTCGAGTTTCTCTTCGGCGGTGTCCGGGGGCGTATGGGTGTAAATTCGAGCGAGGTCGAATTGTAACCCGTTATGAGTTCGAGCTAGATCGAACTTTGGCTTGTTGACTCGAACGAGATCGAGTTTTACTTTTGCTTGGCTGACCGGGAGCCGTAAGAATACAACTTCGAGCGAGGTCGAGTTTCGTCCTGCCAGTCTGGGCGAAGTTACTTTAGACCTGTAGATTCAAGCAAGGTCGAATTTTGACTTGCCAGCTTGGCGGAGTCAGTTTAGACTTGTAAATTTGAGCAAGGTCGAATTTTGCCTTTCCAACTTGGGCGGAGTGAGTTTTGACTTGTAAATTCGAGCAAGGTCGAATTTTGACTTGCCAGCTTCGGCGGATTCAGTTTTGACTTGTAAATTCGAGCAAGGTCGAATTTTGACTTGCTAGCTTGGGCGGAGTCGGTTTTGACTTGTAAATTCGAGCGAGGTCGAGTTGTAACCCGTTATGAATTCGAAGGAGGTCGAACTTTACCTTCACTTGGCGATGGCTGGGGGCCGTAAGGGTGTAAATTCGAGCGAGGTTGAATTGTAACCGGTTATGAATACGAACGAGGTCGAACATTACCTTCACTTAATGATTGTCGGGGTCGTAAGGGAGTAAATTCGAGCGAGGTCGAATTGTAACCCGTTATGAATTCGAACGAGGTTGAACTTTACTTTCACTTGGCGATGTGCGGGCTCGGTGGAGCGGTAAGAAGGTTGCATGTTGCCTTGCTTCTATTGGAGACTATTACTCTTTGCTGCATAGTTTATGTATGTGTCGGGGTGAGTCCCAGTCGATCTAGTCCCTTCATTGTTCGGCCTGGAGAGACCGTTGACGGGACGGGCGAGTAATTTGTTGCTTAGGATTTTGGGCACCCTGGGACTTGATTAATTCGAACGAAGTTCGGACGTGATTCGTAATATTTAGTCGGCTAAACCGGTATAGGATTGCCATGGCGAGCATACGTGCAAGTTTTTTGTGTTCATATTTTGCCTGTGTTAGAGAGATTGTACGTTCCATGGGTTCACCGCCAATCCTAGGTTATGGAGATTGTTTCTTAATAATGCCGGCTTGTTCTGAGCCGGTGTGGGGGGTTTTGCTCGACCGTTGCATGCGGGACGATATGGTGCGGAACGTTTTCCTGGCATGTCATTTTGGTGGCGTTTGTTCCTTGTTCGCGCACCTGGGAGAATGCTCATGTTCCTATCGCAATCCAAAAAAGAAAAATAACAAGTTAAACCCAAACGAAATCGTCTGTTACCTTGACCTGATTGGTTGGCAAGGGGAGAGGGGCGTTGTAGAACGACACGTTTTGTCCCGTACTCGAATGACGGCTTCAGATTTGGTATCCTCGTGCTTAGCTTCATCGTTAGTCGAGTTTGGGCTTCTTATAGGCTGACAAGTTACTTCGCCTGTTGGGATCTCGAGTTCGAGTCCCGGTTCGATCCCGTCCGAGGTGCACAAAAATAAGGGAAACATAAGTTATACTCCGTACATACGGGTAGGACAAGCTTGTTATTTCAAAGAATCACACAATAGGCTATCATCCCTTCCTAAGAGGGAGGGGGCAATGTGCATGAAGTATAGATCGGTATATAACGTTAATATAGCAGATAGGATTGCGGACGTGCTTAGTGCGTAGTGGCCATAATTCTACTTTGACAGCTCATACTCATGACGTGCCAAACCCATCGCTACAGCAAGACATGGATTTTGTATAGATATCAGACAACTTTGATTTCATGCAAAGATCTGACCCTGGTTGGTTCGGTTATTTCAAAAGCTTTCCTACGAATTTCTCAAGTTGGTGTTTATAATGAGAGAGTGAGGCTACGACAACCGGGAAATGCAACTCTGGCTGACTTTAGATCTAGAGGAAACTAAAATTTTGGCTAGAAAATCCCCACAGACGGCGCTAAATTGTTTGACTAAAAAGTGTTAAGCCTTTTTATAAACTAATTAAATAGGAAGATTTGAGGTAAATCCTAGCCAAAGATAATTCGTCCTAGATCTGAAGCAGAAGATAAGAACAAGCAAGCATAGAGGAACATAAAATTTAATCATAGCAATAATTGAATCCCGTAATGTAAGAAGAAGATGGTGATTTTCATAACATTCAGTAATAATGAAGAATACATAGATGAAAAGTGTCACCGATCTTTAACAAGGTTGACCCGCCCACATTTGATATGATGAGACTAACGATGTATACTGAGGATCTGAGCTTCCTTGCTTCTTTCTCTTTAGCGGGGAGAAGGAGATGAAGATCCCTCTTCTTTTCTGAAAACATGCCTCTGTGTGTGAGTTTTTTTTTTTGCCCACCTTCTTCTTCTTCTCACTTAGTTTAAATACTAGGTATTCTCATTTACCCAACGGTCATTAGCCGTAGCACCTACGTCATTTGACTGTATTACTGGTTGACCTCCTGAAATGCCGTAACATCCAATTCACCGTTCAAGCATTCCGATACACGAGCTCAACCGTGGCCGAGGTACGTGTCGTTATAGTGTTGTATGGATACGACTTCGGCCTAAATGACTTTTTGTCGTTCCTTTTCACGCGATTCTCGTCTGATCAGATTTCGACCCATACAACTACTAGTAAAGTAGTAGATAGAGAAAGGAACAGCAGTGCCAGTTATGAAGAATATGTAACTGTTAAGATGGGGAAGAATGAAGCGGAGCAGAAGAGGGGTATTTTCGAAGGCAGAGCCAGGATTTCAAACTTACGGGTCCAGTAGTTAGTTTCTTTTAAGTTACTGGATTCTAAATTAACAATTTGTACATAATTCAATGGTTTTTAAAGACAAATACAGGGTTTGGATAAAGTTACTGAGTTCAGCCGAACCCGTATTCAAAGGGCTAGTTTCGCCCCCGGGTATTTTTATTCAAATTTTAGTTATTTATTATAACGTGGTTAAACTTTAGATAGTTACATTAAATACTGGCTAGGTATTAAACAGTCTTCTTAAAATGGGCTATTTGTGTATTTCGGCCTTCCAAGAAATGCTAAGGAGCACCTCAGTATACTATCTCGCGAAGTAACAGGGAGCAGGGCGGATCCATTGTATAACATATCAGTTTACGTGAACCTAATAGTTGTTGCCCGATCTCTATAATGTATTAAATAATTTATTATATATCTATAAATATTTGATTTTCAACTCAGTTATTATTGTATATTAATTTAATGTCGTTATAAACAGTAGAAACCATAAATTTCAAATTCTGGATCCGCTTCCGATTGGAAGTCCTATGACTCCTAAGGCAAATTTCAATTCACCAAACCAAGTTTTAATATTTTGTTGTTATGATCAAGTTATTGTCTCACACTTGACATAAAGAGTTCAAATTTGTACCCCGCATTCTTTTCAAGTAACATGCGGGTTACTTCACGAATTTTTGTTGTACACTTTCTAATGAAGGTGTAAAAAGTTAAACGCAACAAAACCCTTCAAATACTAGCTTTTACTTTAAGTAGAACTATAGAAGTTTGATTTCAAGGGGCCTAAGGTTTCATTTTAACAAGACGGAAAAGGCCAAAACTATCCCTGAACTATTAGAATTGGTACAAAATTACATTCCGTCCACCTATTGAGCCAAATTTAACCCTACAATTAAATTTTTTTGCTCAAACCTACCCTTAAAACTAACAGCCTAAAATTAAATTAAAAAAAATATTATAATTGATACAAAATTGTCCTCCGTCCACCTATTAAGCCAAATTTGACCCTACCATTAAATTTTTTGCTCAAACCTACCCTTAAAACTAACAGCCAAAAACTAACTAAAAAAATATTATATTGATACAAAATTGTCCTCCGTCCACCTATTAAGCCAATATTTACCCTACCATTAAATTTTTTGCTCAAACCTACCCTTAAAACTAACAGCCGAAAACTAGTTAAAACATATTACAAATTTTAATGACGTGTCTCATTCCTTATAAATCTGTCAAACCCACCCGTATTAGCTGACCCGCTGGACAAACCCGACCCAAAACAATGGTACTGTAGCATAGCATTATTCATGCCTTTGAAAAATGTACCTCATTCAATAATAGTAACATCTCATCAGCACTTTGGCTAACAAAAATACAAGTATCCTACAAAAACAATACATATCTACTCCTGACTTAACCTTCACAGCAGTATATGTTGGAATATGGTATAGCTGCTCCATCCCCGATTATTAATACATCGCGTTCAAGGGCAGTAAGCAACTGTCGACTAATCTGTTATTCAACTGAGAGACTTTCGCAATAGCAAATCAATTTTGTCACGCGACCAGGAACTAAATGCAGTGTTTTTTGTGAAAATCTTTATCAGATAAAAGATCAGAAATAAGAGTTTTTATTCTCTGTGCACCTGGCCCCGGTCTCAGTGAAGTTATGTTTCTTAATATGTACTGTGAGATGGTAGCATTTGCATCTCCACCTTCAAACCAACTACCAGGAACAAAACCATCAGCTTCGCGTCCCAAGAGCTCAGAATCAATCTTGTCGAGCACTGGCTCGTTCCTTCCAAATTTTCTAGCAAATGATGCATTGCTGTCGACCATGTTCTGGTAATCGTTAAGACTGAGAAAATGTGGATGTTGCTTTGGAGGATTGTCCCAGGATATAAAATGCAGGTCATGACTCGCTGTAGTGTTCATGAACTCCTCTGCATTGCATATGACAGTGTGGAAGTATCCTTCAGGCGTCGAAAGGAAGTTGGCATAGTACATTAAGACTATCCTAGGGAGGTTATCCCACCCCCATAAAAGGTACTCCATAAAGGGGCGAGAGAGCATCATCCAAGCAGAGCCTGAGGAAAAGTGATAACAGCACATTTTTAAAATCTTTGATAGGTTATATTTGTTGATTTTTCATTGTACAGAAACATAATTTTACATTGTTAATATCATAGACGTGAGACAAAGAGCATTATTGAAACTGTGATCATACCATCAACAATAATAACAAACCCAGTATAATCCCATAAGTGAGATCTGGGGAGGGTAATATATACGCAGACTTACCCCTACCTTGTAAAGGTAGAGAGGTTGTTTCTGATGGTCCCTCGGCTCAAGAAGAAACAGTGATATACAGGAGCCAAGAAAGAGGGAATTTGAGCTATGACAACGTTTGTTATGACGGTGGTATCTGTGAGCGTTACTGTGTTAAAACACAAAATCAGGAAAAACAAAACTGTTAGAAGAATTAAAGAAATATGGTAAAATAGTAGAGTTTAAGAAATATTCCGAGTCCACAATTTGCTTGTGTGTCCTTAAGGAATTTTAACCCCCTCACACGTTGCCAAGGTAATGGATTAAATCCTCCCAGGATAAAACGGAATAAACCTTCCTGCAACAGTGGCAATACAAACTGCAGGATACCAACGAACTTAAAGAACGGAGCAAAATCACACTTACGAATTTGAGAGAGAGAGACTGCGAATTAGAATGCAGTATATTCAGAAAGAAAGAAGATCTGGAGTGTTTTTCGTATATAAAAAATGGAGCCTTGCCTCAGAATTTATAGGCAATTATATGTCTGGAAAAGGTGCCTTTTCAGAAGAATACGCTGTCTGCCGCGGTTCTACCGCGGTCGCGGCAGAACCGCGGTCAGAGGGGCCTTCTGAACCTGCCTGCCGCGGTTCTACCGCAGGATTCTGGCGTATTTTCAACAGTGATTTGGCATTTAATTAATTATTAAATAATTAAATAAATTTTGTCCAAAAATAATCTTATCGATCGATCATTTGACAAATCCAAATCCAAATCCAAATCCAAATCCAAAGCCAAAGCCGAAGCCGAGCGACGACGACGGCGCGAGGGTTCATTCTCTTAAACTCCTATTAAGAGCTTTAAGAAGTGATTCTATATATAAGCAGACAAATGTGGTTGTCCCTCACCAATGAGGGACATAGTGCAAGACAAAAGTTCACTTCTTCAAATTTTCAATTTCCCTCCATTTCCAATTCACACTTCTTCTACTTTAAAGCCCAATAGCTTAAAGTCCAACAATCCCCCACATGAATGGGAATGGCTATATCAAGAAAGATCATAGATGAAAGTTGTATCAAGAAAGACAACCACATTCGATCGATCATTTGACAAATCTAAAGCCGAAGCCGAGCCGAGCGACGACGGCGCGAGGGTTCATTCTCTTCAACTCCTTTTAAGAGCTTTAAGAAGTGATTCTATATATAAGCACACAACTGTGGTTGTCCCTCACCAATGAGGGACAAAGTGCAAGACAAAAGTTCACTTCTTCAAATTTTCAATTTCCCTCCATTTTATTTCCCTCCATTTCCAATTCACACTTCTTCTACTTTAAAGCCCAATGTCTAACAGTATCCGGACCAGCTTGCGCGTATCTCGACTATTCTTCCGGGTACGTGCTAGCTCCCACCAGCACATGTACCTTGTAGCTCTACCTACTAAGGCTTAGGCAGATGGGAAGAAACCCCAAGTGCTTTTTGTCTCCATTAGATTTGAACCTGATACCTAATGGTTCTCCACCTACTTCATTAACCACTCGGCCACACTCTTGGATGCAAAAAGGTGGAAGTGAAAAAAGAGGGAATTTGACCTATGACAACTTATTTAATGTTAGAAACTTTATGTAAGTGCAATAGAACGGTGCTAGCTCGAAATGAGTTTCTCTGTTGCTGCCACAATGATGCAGTATACATTTTGATATTCAAGAAGAAAAGGAAATGGTTGTTTGGTGTGTCTTTGCTTTCTTCTTATTATTTTTCAGAAGGCCTTCTCACAAACCCTTGCTAAGTAGCCAAGTACTAGGAAACAGAGGCAAACATTTGAGAGTGTCTACATACCAAGATCTCCTTTTAATTCATACAAATTTTCTGTGCAGTCATCTTTGTATAGTTTTGCCAAATGCTTACAATGTTTCATCAGCTCAGGTCTGATATCCTTCCCAATTTTGATGCCTCAGATATTCCGAACGATCATATGCTTTAGGTTATAACAAAATATAATTCACTACAAAATGTTTTGAGATCTTAGTGTAATACGGGATAAGTCATACTCGAACTAAGAACTAAGCGGCAATAACAGTTAAATGCATAAGATGCACAAATTAAACAGACGTCTAATTCTCAGACAGTAGTAGGAAGATAAGTGAGGTGAACCTGGTTTTGGAGTTTTAACTTAATCTAAAAATTCTTGGTATCAACATGTGCAGATACTCTACAAAGAAAAATAGTAAGAAGAAAGCAAAGACACTCCAAAGACATGAATAACTTGTGGAGATCTTACGACAGGATTAGCTGAAAACACGCCGAAACCAACCATAGAATATTTTACAGGTGCTTTATTGGAGGTTTTAGATGAGTTAATATGGACTTTGAGACCCGAATCGACAATTAAGGAGGCAAAGGAACAAGGCAGCTAAAAAGAGCTTGATCACTTCCTTTTACGTCCACCAGTAATTGACTCAGAAATGAACAAAATCCTCACCTGTGAATAGTTTAAATGCTGTCGGCATACTTCTTTTCTGTGGGATCCAGAAGACGTCTGATTTATTCAGGCTGTACAACCCTGGATCGATTATTACAGGCCTGGCTCTGTGGTATCTACAAGCAGAAATATAAAATTTAGTAAGATAAACCAGCTTCCTCTATCTCATTTAATTCTAAGCACCAAAGATATGATTTATTAATTGATCAAATGAATGCGAGCCACATACTCCTTCCATCCAATGTCACTTGTATGCTCAATAAAATTAAGTTCTCTTGGCACGGTTGAAAAAGTATGAAGTAAATCTGTCAAACACAATATCAAGGCACAACATCATTAGAAATAGGGTAATCGATGAACCAGTTCACGTGATAAAGAGTTATGCTAAAAATATTTCACAACAATCCCCTGGACACAAAGGTGCTCCCCCAACACACCCCACCCCCACCCCCACCCCCACCCCACCCCCCAAAAAAAGAGGAATCAATTAAATGTACAATGAAGCACACCTCGATTCCATAATAGAAGGGCGGCTATATGAATTGCAGCCATTAAGCTCTATTTATTTTTAGGCTCATCTCATTCCAATACTATATATTTTGCTTTTTATGGCAAATTGGGATTCTCTAAAGTCTCACACTTATATCTACACGAACACACAAGTCTTTTCTCAATGAACCAGTTCATGCACTTATATTACATGGAAGCTGCTTAAAACAACTTCAAACTCGTATTAAACTTGGATACAACAAATTTACTAATTTATTTTTCCAGATGATAGGATTAGCATAGTATTCTAAAACTGTTGCATAACAATCCCCTGGACAGAAAGTGCCCCCATCCCTAAACCAAACCAAAAAAAAAAAAACAGTCTATGTATTAGTCATAAACACCTCAATTCCAAACTAGCCGGGCAGTACATGAATATTCTATATCCAATAGTTTCTATTTAGGCTCATCTCCAACACTGGGAAAAACAAAAGGCAGCAGGTGCACTAAGTTCTGGTTATGTGCGGAGTTTGGGGAAGGGTCGGACCACATTGGATCTTATGTATGAAGCTTTACCTCGCATTTCTGCAAGATGCCGTTTCAGCAACAACTTTTACCGCTGCGTCAAGGCTCTCATTCCAATACTAAAATATTATTTTTGTAACGCAAATTGGGATTCTCTAAAATCTCACACTTATATTTAGACAAGCATACAGGTCTTTTGTCAAATTCAAAGGGCTCCTGCATTAGAGTAACAACAACTAAGTCTTAATTGAAACTAGTTAGCATCATTTGCAAGCAGGAGTGGAGCTAGAGTATTAACTACGGGTTCGGACGAACCCAACAGCTTTTCTTTAGACCCTAAATTTGTATTAGGAAATCCATTAGATATGTCTAAATATTTAATTGTTAACCCAGTAAGTAAAACAAGCAATGGATTCGGTGGCAAGTTCAGAACCCATAATTTCAAATCCTGGCCCCCCTCTACCTACATGAAACTAAAAGAAAGGAAGCAATAGCAAGCACCACATTTACCTAATCTGAAAACCAAAAATCTCAACAAATGATTGAAAGGAAAACTAAAATATTAAACAAACAATGACAACTAGCTCAGAAAAGGATATTCACTAGCAAACACAAAGGAAAGAACAAGGACCAAAAATGATTTCAAGAAAATAGTTTTAACCACATACCATCTTGAGTCACCAAAGGATAATCAGAAGCACTAAGATTAATAAACCAATCCCACTCACCACCTTCCTTAAGCAAAATAGCAGCAGCATGAAGTGTATTACTAACCATAGTAGGACCTCTATAAGTAACCAAATTAGATCTCACAATTACTCTCACGTTCCCAACTTTAACAAATAAAGGCTCATTTTTAACAAAGTTAACTAACTCTAATCTCTCATCAACTGGTGCTTCAAGGTCTAAATGAACTACATATTGATTCAATGGATGGTACAATGCTTTTAATGTTCTCTTTAAACTAACCCCATCTCCACTTGAACCAGATATCAAATAAGCTAATCTGGGTATTGTTGAAATAGGCCTAGTTTGAGATGTATGTAGCTTTGATTCAACAAAGATTGGAACTTTAGCTTTATTGGGTGATTTTTGAAATGGGGTTTTAGTAGAAATGAAAATGATTAGGAAAATGGAGATTAAAATGGCAAAAACTAGAGGTAGCATCCATTTTGTTTTCTTTATAGTAAGTTCCATTTTCTTGATCTACTATTTCCAAGATTCTTTTTTTTCTTTGGATTTATGTATTCTTGGAAAATAGTAGTACTACCATTCTTGAGCTTTGTTCTTTTGCTCTTATGACTTGAAAATCTAGTGTGTGTGTGTGTGTGTTTTCACTGAAAGTTTGGAGAGGTGTAAAAGATTAGTGTAAGTATAAGAAATCTTGCTTAATTCTCTAAACATGGTGTTAAATGGAGGTAAGTGGACCCCACCACCAAGACAAGTGTAATGAACTGAATAATCTATCTTTTTCTTAGGGAATACTTTTTTCTATAATGTTTCAAAAATATTCCATTGAAAGAAACATTTAAGAACAGTTTAAGTTATATACATTAGCATTACCTTAATGATGGAATGATAAGTATTTTTTCGTTCTTATATTTTGAGTTCGAGCTTTAAAATAAAGTCAATTTTAGTTGGGAGCTTTACTTCCAAAGTGATACTTTGTGGTACGAATCCACAATATGTAAATATTGGACGCTAGGTAAAAAAACAAAAAAAAAAGGTTATATATGCCATAGTATAAAGAATTTTTATATTATTATGTCATTTAAAGAATATATACAAATAAGTCTCCTTAAAATGGTAATACATAATCTAGAAAAAAGATTACCTGCTACAATAAATAAATATAATTTGATGGTGTAAAAAGTTACTACGAGTATAGAATTGACAAGTAGGAATTCATTATTTTCTAGTGAAAGAATATCTTAATCCCTTTATTAGGAGGGTACAAGATATCGAGCGGAAAATAATAATAATTAACTTAAATAATTATTTATTCAACCATTTAAACTAAATACTAAATGTCTATTTATATATAATATTTGTACATTGTACTATTATTTATGTATTAATTATATATATTAGTTGGAAAAACAGCTAATGAATTTGGCGGATTATTTATGTGGAAAAAAAAAAAAAGAAGTTAAAAGGACTTTGTGCTAAAAGGTAATGATATCATCAACCATCAGAAGATTGACAGCTTTTTCACGCGCGACCCCACATGGTTCATTTTGTAACCCAATTTTCTCACTTTTAATGGTAATCAAACTATTGCACTACCCATGTCTACTTTCCTTTTAGTTTTGATTAGACCCAATAATAATTGCATTTTCTAGAAAAATTCATGTATGTACGTGATAATAAAAGTAAAGCGATAGTTTGGTATAATAGTGCGATTACCAAGGATATCCAAATGGGATCTCCCATCGGATGAGTTATCCCATCTTCTATATGGATAATTACGTTTGGTACAATAGTAGGATGTCCCATGGGATGAGTTATCCACCTTCTATATGGGATAACTAATCCCATCATTTTAGGGATCGTTTGGTTGGGAAATAAATTATCTCACGGTTAGTTATTTCGGGATAAGTTATACTGGATTAGTTATCCCACCCTCCCATAAGGATTAAAAAAGAGAAATTTTCAGAAACCACTATTGTTTAATGGTTATTAACTTCCTATAGCTACCATATAAATAATTACTTCCTATAGCTACTATTTAGTTGTTACGGTAGTGTATTCGCTGTATTCGCACTACTATATTCATGAATACAGTAGCAAAAGTCGCCTAAAAATAGGGAGTTACAGTTGTACGCGACTTATTCACATGTATTCGCGCCATGTATTTATGAATACAGTAACCGCAATCACCTTAAAAATAGGTCTATCCAGTTGTCTAATAACGGAAATAGGATCAATTAGCGTAATGCACTCCTAGTATAGGATCATTTTTTGATAAATTTTGGGTATTTAAATAATAGCCCACTTTTACCTATTTTTCGGACCTAAACTACCCAGACCTCGGTCCAATAACCCCAAAACCCAATCCCAGGCAACCTTGCCTAGTCCAAAACCGACCCAGACCCCTTAAACCACAGTTGTTGATCAAAAATGATCAATGGCTCACAACCCTCAACCCCTCTTCTCTTATAACCTAACCCTCTAAACCCTAGAGACCATTGCCTCTGACTAGCCGCCCTCAAACGCTCCTCCCCCACCAAAAACCCTAATCGTCGCCCTCTCCAAATCTTCTTCTAATCCCGCCTACAATGGGATTTTCCTCTTATTTACTTACCATATTTGCGTGTTACCGCTACTGGTTGATTCTCCATGGTATCACCTAGTACTTGCCTAAATATGGCAAGTACTACCTCTCTGCTTCTGTCCGAATGAGTCCTATTTCTTGAATCTGTACTGTATTTCGCTACACGCGTTTGATTCTGTATTATGTAAGTCCGATTTCGTTTGGATTTCTGTGATTTACACTTTCCCAAAAAAACTAGGACTTTCCGGGTTTCTCTCTTAAATCGATTTCAAATTGACTTGCATGTTTTCTTTCCTTGTTTATTGTTTATTTTACTTTGTTTCCTTATATGTTTGCCCAATTTTTGACTACTATATAAA
The DNA here is from genome assembly GCF_001879085.1 of Nicotiana attenuata. NCBI lineage: Eukaryota > Viridiplantae > Streptophyta > Magnoliopsida > Solanales > Solanaceae > Nicotiana > Nicotiana attenuata. The sequence goes on from NW_017670438.1 coordinate 134,827, forward strand.
CCTCCTTATTTTCCCTTCTGGGACAGTTTTGGAAATCGATCCTTTACTAAAATTTGAGGTTTTGCTATTCTCTTGCTTGCTATTCTGTACTAGCCAGCTGAAAGCCAAGGCCATTAACATCTTAAACTCGTTCCTAGTGCGAGCAATGCCCTGAGTTCATCGAAGCTCTTGGGAACTTTGACGCATTATGGATTATGGGTTTTCTGTGGAAAATTATTCTTTATTGTTTTTCGCTTAACTGGTGAGTTACTAGACTTTGCAATTTCATTCCTAAACATCTATGGTTTGTACATGTTTTCATTCCTGAAGTTAGTCAACTCAATATGTTTTCCTGGGCTGCGTTTGTGTGTAATTCTGTTTACTTCTATAGGTCTCTTTAGCTTTAGTTTCAAGCATGCCTGGTTCTATTGAATTATGACTAGTCAATGTGTTAAAATTACTACTGTTTAGGGCTCTTTCTGTGTTTAATTTAGTCTTTTGTTTGAATATGCCTTACTTGCATAATTTGCACTTCTTTTAGTCGACTAGTGGATTGAGTGCAAAGCATGAACGTATACACTCATTGTATGGTAAACCTATTCTAGATTTCTGTGGTAGTTTGCTTATCTAACATGCTTTGACCCTGCTCTCTATTTGCATGCCGTTTAGCATATTTAACCCCCATCCTTGTTCACCAGTAATGGTAATCTGCTTTTCTCATGTCTAAATGTTGTCATATTACTTATACTCAGCATAATCTGAACTTTCTTAGGGTAATCAGTCTACTGCGTGTGGTATGCTTCACTGTGATTTGCACTATGTGATCTCTTATCTCCTAAGACTGGTTCCGTACCCTGTAGCATCTTAACATGTTTAATTTTGGATCACTTCAACATGAGTCTAACTATTGTGGTTGTATGTTGTTTCTGCTTTTTGTGTTTAGATAGTACCTTAACTCTATAGAGATTTCCCTTTTTTTACTTGAATGAACTTTTTACTAAGTCCTGTGTATATTGGAATGCTCTTTAATGCTGCCTAAAAATCTGTTCTAAGCTTGTTTCATGCCATTCTGGTTTTCTAAAAGATAAACACTATATTTGATAACTAGGACCTTACTCTTATGCTAACATGTCTTCAATATGTTTAGGTTCATTTGCTATTCTCTCCTTCCTGTAATTGCCAATATACTTATCCCTCTATTATGTCCAAGTACTAATTAATGTGGAATCAGATTGGACTTAAAATTCAAACCCTTAAATGTCAACTAGTGCAACCTATGTTTGGAAACCTGTTTCTTCTCCTAATTCCTATGATGACTGTTTATATGGTACTTTGACTATGTGAACCTGGCTTGAATTTGCTGGTCTACTTGACCAGTTGTGCTGTATGATTATTCTAGGAATTTCTGTCCATCCTCCATACCTGTTACTTTGGTATTCTGAATTCCTATTATTAGCCGGCTGAAAGCCAAGGCTACCTAGGTTCTTTGTTGGCCCCCTAGTGTGAGCATTGCTCAGGGTCCATTTGAGGACCTTGTGAACTCTGATACACTAGGGTTTGGCCTTAGTCATTCCTCTAACCCCCAAACTATCCCTAATGCTCTACTTCCCTATCATGTGCTGTGTTTTATGCTGGTTGTTCCAGATGATGCAATATTTGATGTTATAGCTCATTAAAAGGGGTCTGAACTCCCCTATGGGGTTAGATTAGATGGAGGAGGACTGCGAACGTCCGTCCCATGAAGCGCCAGGGAACCATGCATTCCTCCCGGGCTGGGCTCTGAGAATCCCTGCCCACCACTCTCCCTGTAGGTCGAGCCTCCTTTTCAGTCGCCCTCTACATCGTTATTTTTTCCATAGATATCTAATTTATCTTGCCCCCTGATCCGCGTAGACCAAGGGCGAACACTCATCGTTTACGACCTGTGATCGTATGGTTCTTTGTTGAAGGCCTATGTCTGCTATGCCAGAAGTTTTGAAGGCCCAGTAAGGCTGGGTACTTAGTTATTCTCTTTGGGCCTACTATAGGCCTGTATATTGCCATATAATATTACTACTGTATTATTAATTTGGGTCTGTAATAACAATCCTTGTATAAACGATTGGGGTGCTAGTAAAAAGGGATGGGGTAAATTCTAATATTATCATGCGATGGGTAGATGACATGCCTATAGGATTGAATGATGCTTTTGCCATATGTGGTCCATTCTCTATGAACACTGTAGAAAGCATGCTATCGGGAAAACACACACACTTGCACTATTTGTTTATTAGTAAAGCATGAGCTTAAATATTTCAATATCTTTGTTGCTATGTGTTATTAGAGAACCATGCCTGTAGGAAATATCATTGAACCTTCTATTAATTCATATTACTGCATCATATGCAATAGATGCCATGCCTACTTTCACTAGTTTATGTTCCATTAGTTTTCACCTAGAAATCATGTCTATAGGAACTTAATTAACCGATCATCTACTTCTCCGCCTAGATAACATGTTTATAGAGATAATGGGTTATAAAAATAAAAAAATTCAATTGTCAATTGCTAGAGATCCTACCTATAGGACTGTCAATCGCTTAATATTATCCCCTTGTCAAGGCTGGAATTCCAGAATTATCTTCATTTGTTTAACTATGATACTACTAGATATCATGCCTATAGGACAATGGCACTTTTCTAAAACTGGTATCTAAACCAGCGTTAACAGTAAATGGTCTATTGCTTCCTCGTCTAAACCACTAAAGGCAGTAATGTTATATATGCGCGTTTGAATCCAGGTCACTTAGAAGTCATGCCTATGGGGAGTTAAATCCTTAATCTCAAACTGCCTAACATGAAAATCTACTTCGCGTGCATTTGTTGTCTAATTGTGGAGGCTAATTTGAGCTTTTAACTACCTATATGTGAAGTCCAACATGTTTTGTATGTCGCCTAGTTTTGACATTTTGTGAGCAGCCTAAGTCAAGTCTAGAACCACCAAAAGTAGAGGTCCAATGTCTCCTGTACCATAGGTATGGGACGGGTAGTGCACGCCTAAGGCACGATTTAGAATCAACTAGTGCGCTTTAGGTAATAACTTAAAGATAGTAATTGGGTAGCAAGAGATGATAGCTTGTGTCCGCTGAATAATACGAGTAACACCCCATATTGAGGGAGTTACGAAGTATTATTTATGTTGCACGGGGTGATCCTTTAGGCTAAAAAAATTTAGGACCCCCCCCCCCCCATCTTACTTCCCTTTTACCTTATCAAGTGTTTGTATTCATTTGCTCAAAATCTTTTATAATAATAAAATTCCCAAACTTTGTGCTCTCTCTCTCTTTATTTATTTGGCAAATTCATATAATTCAAGTTTGCCGGGACCCACAGTTGTGGACCTCGAAGAGTGCCTAACACCTTCTCTTTGAGGTAATTTCGAGCCCTTACCCGATCTTTGGTGACACAAACTAATTGAACTTGAGTCATTTGCAAATAGGTGCCCTAACGCACCTTAAAAGTTGTTAGGTGGCGACTCTTCACTTTTAACCCTTCCTTTAAAAGAGTTGTCACGTGTCGAAACCCGATTTCGCGAGAAAAAGGGGCGGGACAGCATGGCGACTCTGCTGGGGATATATTTAGGCTCTTACCATAGAAAATTTGGCTTACATGAACTAGTCTTCTCTGATAAACGTATTTCTTTTATTTACTGCTACATGCACAAACCGCTCCTATTTTTCCTCTTATTTATCTAATTCATCGTTGCATGCACATCCCTCCCCTATTCTCCCTTCATTTGAATCTGTGGTATATGCGAATCCCTTCCCTTCTCCACCCTTCCTTGCTTAAATTGGTTGTAGCATGCATATACCTCTCCTATTCACCCTTATTTGCTATAATTGTTCTTCATTCGTTTAAAGATCTCTACATCATGCATCTCCCATCCCTACTCCCTTGCTTGCTTTATTACCTTCTCATATATCCCGCAAACTAACTTTTTTCCTTTGTCTTTCTTTTATATTCTTTAGATTTTACCTTAATATTGTATTTACCTCTTTCTACATATTTATTATGCAAATACTTGACAATGTGTTATTTATTTTTGCATAAAGCATGCTCCACATCATATTCTACTCGTGCCCAATTAATACCATAGTGGTGCTTGATGAGTGTCCGCGCTCTTCCGAAATCACCCTTTAAATTTGGAAAGGCTTATTTGTGGTAAAACTAGTCGATCAGCGGTGCAGTCGACGATTCCGTGCCTTTCCCTGTCAAGTTGTCCACTTGAGAGTACTGGTATAGGCCATTCTAGAAACCTTACCCCAATACCAAATGTACATGCATCATGTTAAACCTAGTACAGATTGTAACGTTTTCAACGTGATATCCCGCTAAGATAAGCCTTGTCCAAAGTCCAACGGGATTTCCACAATCCCAATGGACACTATCACGTTATGTGCATTACTTGGAGAAAATATGCCAATATATTGATCATTAGTGTGTAAATAGTCGAATCTGGAGGGGAAAGGCTAACACTATTTGTTTGCAGAAAATGAAGCACAAAGTCCCCAAGTTCGGCATGGTCCAAAACATCCCACCTTTGCTGCTGGATTGGTGGAAAAATCTCGCACCTTGCGACAAGAATCACGTAAGAAGGGTCCTGGGTAATTTGCCATCTCTGTTAGACATCCGACCAAACAGAGCATTGATCGAGGCTGCTACTATGATTTGGGATAAAAAGAGGGTTGTCTTCCACTTCGGTGACATAGAGATGACTCCTCTCTTGGAGGAAATAGGAGGTTTCGCTAATCTGCCATGGGATAGTCCCGGATTACTGGTACCAGAGAATCGCACCCCTCGCAGTTTTCTGAAAATGTTAGGTTTCAAGAAAAATGATGAACTGCTTTATTTGAAGAAGCCGTACATTCCATTTGAATTTCTGTATGAACGATATGGGCATAGCAAGTCATACCGCCTTTATCATGATGAACTCGCCATTACTTCCTTGGGTTGGATGCACCGTCGAGTCTACGTGTTCATTGTATGCTTCTTGGGGTTGCTGATATTTCCAATGAAAGGGGAAAGATCCATACTCGTCTAGCCATGGTCGCTAGGACCTTAATGGAAGGCATTGAGGGACAAACCTACACTATCGTCCCCATGATCTTGGCTGAAATGTAGCGCGTTCTAGATCGGTGCAAGCAGGGGTTTGGGCACTTTGAGGGTTGTAATCTACTACTGCAAGTTTGGTTACTAGAACATTTTCAAAGAGGAGAGTATCGCCAGGAGATCCTGCGTCGACCATTGAATGACCACATAGCTTACCATCACCCAAAGAGAATGACATTTATCCCAGACATGTTTGCACAACCTGGAAATGATGTGAGTTGGGTACGCTTCTTCAGCAATCTGACGGACGAGCAGGTAAATTGGATGTTCGAATGGTTTCCTAGCAATCAGTTCATCATCAGGTCAAGATAGACTACTCATCTAGTACTGATCAAATTGAGGGGAATTTATCCTTATGCTCCCATAAGGGTAATGAGACAAGCGGGAAGAAAACAGGTTATACCTCGGGTTTCCAACATAGTCCAGTACAAAGCAGATTTCAAAGGGGGCGTTATACAATTCAAGTTCGAGGCACAACATATGTGGAATCAGAAGGTCATTCTAGAAAAGGATACTATTGAGCCGGATAGATATCATGCCGGTCATGTGTACTTCTACCCATCATGGCTAGTGGATGAAATATCCGGAGACGTCAAGCTGGGAATTAATCTGAAAAACACGATCATAGATAACGCTGTTGAAGCACAAGTTAAGTACAGGAGGTTACGCAAGAGAGTCTTTGAATCTGAAAGTATGCATCTTGAGCAACACAAATTGAATATGAAAGCATTCAACGAATGGAAGGAAATTGCCACCAAGTCAACAGAAAGACTGGAATATCTGGAGCAAGGGTTGATGGAGCTTGAAGGGAAAATGAGGAAAAGGATTGCAGGCTGTCAAAACATGGATGACAATGAAGGAGGGCTCCTAGCAAAGGCTTATCTACTGCTGGATATGCGCGAGTTGGGGAATCTGATCGATGGAGTCAAAAGAGCCAAGCACGGGGAAGGTCCTTCTGAGACAGAATAGATTAGGAGAATGTTATTTTACTGCTTTCTAGTTTAGTTTAGATTCGTTTTTAATAAGGCACATGCCATTAGTAACTCTCTTATTATTATCCTTTTAGCAAAAATTTGATTTATTTTCACATTAATGGAATGACGCAATTATTGGCATCAATTTTCTCCAAGTCTATGTATCGCTAGGCCTACCTCGGGCACAATGAGGTCCCCAAAATTAGGACGCGAATTTATAATTCAGCAATACGTGTTTAAATAATACAAACATCCTTTTAATACTCCTTACTGACTTGGTTACCTTTTGTTTTTTTTCTTTTTGATTATTCCCATTCCCCAAGGTTGGTTCGTGCATACTCGCATCATCAGCATATCATACCAGATCCCGAGGTCCTCAACCTCCTCCTCCTCCAAGTGATCCCAAGAACAAAGGAAAAACCAAAATGGATGACATGAGCGGTATCAGGAAAGATAATGCTACTCACGCATAGAATGTCGAAACATCGGATTGTCGAAGTACTCCGGCACAGAACGACTTGATCTTAAGGTTAGAACAGAAGATACTGGAGTTACAAGGGGAACTTGAGAAGGTCCGGAATTTGGCAAACCTTTCCCTTACCCTGAACGTCCCCGACATTAACCAACAAAACGCCCAAAAACCCAGCACCTCCCCAAAACACACAAAACCAAAATCCGCAAAATCCTCCCGCACCTCATCAATACACCACACCTCCTCGAAATCCTAATCATCCACCAGTACCTACCCCTCCACAACACCACCACCATACAACTCAATATCCACAAACCACCACCTATCACACTCCTCAAAATGCACCACAATCTACCCCTGATCCCCAAGACTCAACCAACGACCACCACTATGACCAGATTCCTGGAGTCCACCAAAGCAATCTCATATACGTGGAAACCTTACCCCACACCCCATAACAGACCTTATACATACCCGAATCCACCGAGAAGGTCCTGCTCATCAAGAACATGGCGGAAGAACTCAAGAAACTTACTAGCAGAGTTCAAAGTGTCGAAGGAGGTAAAGGTATTAGGGGTTTGAATTATGAAGATTTGTGTATTCAGCCGGACGTAGAAGTGCTGGAGGGTTACAAACCTCCTATGTTCGAAATGTTTGACGGGACTGGTGATCCGAAGGTACATTTGAGAATGTATTGTGATAAGCTTGTAGGGGTTGGCAAGGATGAAAGAATCCGCATGAAGCTGTTAGTGATAAGCCTCACCGGAGACGCCCTGTCTTGGTACATCAGTCAGAACCCAAAGTAATGGGTTAATTAGGTGAGCATGGCGTCTGATTTTATGGATCGGTTCAGGTTTAATACGGAAAACGGGCCAGACGTTTTCTACATTCGGAATCTTAAGAAAAAGCCAACGGAAACTTTCCGCGAGTACGTTTGGTGGAGGTCTGAAGCTGCGAAAGTAAGGCCAGCACTGGAAGAAGAACAGATTAATAAGTTCTTTGTCCGAACTCAAGATCCGCAGTACTACGAGAGACTAAGGTTATTGAAAACCATAAATTTTCTAACATCATCAAATTGGGAGAAAGAATAGAAGAGGGGATTAAGAGTGGAATGGTGAAAACTTTGAAGCACTCCAGGCTACAAACAAAGCCTTGCAGTTAGGTGGTATTTCCAAAAAGAAAGAAGTAGGGGCAGTAATGGTAGCCCAAGGTTCAAAGTCTCCTCTTACATACCAAATGCCTCCACCCACATATCAGCCTTCACCTCCTAGATACCAACAACCTGCAGCCACTTACCATACTTATAACACTCAGCCAACATACTATCACTCACCGCCAGCCCGCCAAAACCACCAAAACCCTAGACCAAATTTCGACCGCAGACCGCCCAGACAATACACTCCAATTGCTGAACCCATAGATCAACTGTACGAGAGACTGAAGGCTGCCGGCTATGTCACTCCCATTCCCGCTGTTGCTATGGAAAATTCCTCCCAGTAGATTAATCCAAACAACACATGTGCTTACCACTCGGGCATGAAAGGTCATACTATTGATGAATGTCGTACTTTGAAGGATAAGATCCAGACGTTGATTGACACCAAAGTTATATAGGCAAAAGAGGCTGCACCTAATGTCCGTAACAATGCTCTCCCGGATCACAGGGGCGAGGGAGTAAATGTGATAGAAATCGATGAAGAATGGGATCCGGAAGGGTCAACTGGACTAATTCGTGAAGGGGATAATCCTAAAATACCTCCAGTCACTCGCACCCCTATCGTGGTATAGATTCAGGCGCCGATTGAGGTTGAGGTAGCCACACCAACTCCATCTAAGGTCGAAGTGACAACACCCTCAGCCGCGCCAACTCCTTTTGAGATTGAAGTGACAACACCCTTCACCGTGACGGTAGCACCTACACCATCCTTCAAATCCAATGTTATACCTTGGGACTATGCTGCGGAAGCAAGAAGGAAAGGAAAAGCAAAAATGGAGGAAACAGGTGCAGCACAAGGCATGACCAGAACGGGTAGGGTATATACACCCGAACATTTGGGAGGAACAAGCAAAGAAGCCGCCTGTCATTGAGACCGACCCAGACGATCTTTGGAGAAAGGTGCAGGCGAGAGAATATTCTATTGTTGACCATCTAAACAAAACCCCTGCTCAAATATCCATTTTATCACTGTTGTAGAATTCTAAGGCGCATAGGAATGCCTTGATGAAAGTGTTGAACGAAGCCTATGTACATAATAACATTACGAGTGGGGAGATGGCCAACATGGTAGGGCAGGTATTGGAGAGCCACAAAATCACTTTTCACGAAGAAGAACTGCCGCCAGAAGGACTGAATCACAACATGGCACTGCATATCACAGTGTAGTTTGAGGACAAATTAATTGCTAGGGTCCTAATAGACGGGGGTTCAAGTCTCAACATCTGTCCATTAACCACTTTAAAGAGGTTGGGTAAGGGTTTGCATGAGATACGAGCAGGGAGTATGAATGTGAAGGCATTCGATGGGTCCTAAAGGGCCACAATTGGGGAGACCAACCTTTGTTAACAAATGGGACCAACCTGGTTTGATGTTAAATTTCAAGTGTTAGACATATCCGCCACATACAATCTGTTGGTGGGACGACCTTGTATACATGCTGTTGGGGCCATAGCCTCTACTCTACACCAGGATGTGATGTTCGAATGGAATCATCAGGAAGTAATCATCCACGGGGACGGAAGTAATCCCATTTACACCAATCAAACTGTTCCGGTTGTCGAGAATAGAAGGACGTTGGGGGGAGAAACATATCATCGTATCGAACGTGTCAACCCATTTGAGAAAGATAAATGGTGAGCAGCAAGATAGAAAGCATATTGGCATGGACAGGGTATGAACGTGGCAAGGGTCTCGGTAAGAATCTCTAGGGTATCACTAAACCAATACAGCTAAAGCGTCACGGCACAACCTTTGGGCTGGGATATAAGTACACCTGGCAGGAGTATAACGATTGGTCACCGCCATGGCGTGGTCCTTATTACCCTCTTGAGCAACCAATACCGCATTTGCAGCAGACATTTCAACAAATTGACATGATATGGGGATCTGAAGAAGAAGAAGAAGCTTTAGCTGGCCTAAGGAATCTATTTCTGGATGATGAAGACATGGACTGCAATGCGATAGTTGAGGAGGAGGAGGAGGAAGACCTTACCATTCAGACCATGGAGAAAGGAACATTTTTCAAGAACTGGACTACTGCACCGTCCCGGGCCCGTCGAGTTCCTGGGTATCCTGGCAATTAGCACAATTTATTTTAAAAACAATTTTGAGCATTTAAGACATTTTCAGTATTTTTTTTGAACGTATTTTGTTTTGAAATAATAGATCAAGTCATCGAGCCGTACTTGTTTTGATGCTCTCAAGATTTATTTAATGAATTGCTATTTTTAGTATTTATTATTATCCTTTACATTTTCTCTACAACGTTGTTATTACTTATCCCGATGAACCTACGACTGTGACATGTAATGAGGCAACGCAGCATAAGGATATTGATTCAGAGGATATGGAAAACGATGTAATACATGAGGAAATTGTTAGAGAGGTGGAAAATTTTGAAAACAAGCCTAAGTCTAACTTGGACGAAACCGAGACAAATAACTTAGGAGATTCCGAAACAGTTAAAGAAACCCGTATAAGTATTCACCTATCACCATCAAAGAAGTAAGAGTACATTCAGTTCCTGAAAGAGTATGAAGACATATTTGCATGGTCTTATGATGATATGACCGGTCTGAGCACATCCATAGTGGCTCACAAGTAACCCACCGATCCCATGTGCCCACCAGTGAAACAGAAGCTCAGAACATTCAAGCCAGATATGAGTTTGAAGATAAAAGAGGAAGTTACTAAGCAAACCAAAGCCAAGGTTCTCAGAGTGGTTGAATATCCAACCTGGTTAGCCAACATTGTGCCGGTTCTGAAGAAGGACGGGAAGGTCAGAGTATGTGTCGATTATCGGGATTTAAACAGAGCAAGTCCCAAAGACGATTTCTCGTCGCCCAATATACACATACTGACCGACAACTGTGCCAAGCATGAGCGCCAGTCTTTTGTGGATTGCTTCACAGAATATCATCAAATCTGGATGGATGAAGATGATGCGGAAAATACAGCCTTTATCACTCCGTGGGGGATGTATTGCTATAAAATGATGTTGTTTGGCCTGAAGAATGCTGGAGCCACTTATATGAGAGCCATGACGACCATTTTCTATGACATGATTCACAAAGAATAGAGGTGCACGTGGATGACATCATCATCAAATCTAGAAGAAGCCCAGATCATATAGCAGACTTGAGGAAATTCTTTAATCGGCTTCGAAGGTACAATCTGAAATTGAATCCTGCAAAGTGTGCCTTCGGAGTCCCTGCCAGAAAATTGCTAGGTTTCATCGTCAGTCGGCGAGGGATCGAATGGACCCGTCAAAGGTAAAAGATATCCAAGACTTGCCACCTCCGAAGAGCAAGAAAGATGTGATGAGTTTCTTAGGGTGTCTCAATTGATAGGAGCAAACCTATTGTTGTATGTGAAAGTAGACAAAACAAAAGAAAGAAAAATCAAAAAGAGATAAAAATATGATGTAAGCGCTTACATCGACATTCTTGTGATGTAAGGGCTTACCTCGGCATTCTTATGATGTAAGCGCTTACATCGGCATTCTTATGATGTAAGCGCTTACATCGGCATTCTTATGATGTAAGCCCTTACCTCGGCAGTGCATTCAAATGCCTATAAAAGGGGTCTACATTTTCATTTGTAGATCATCCCAAAACTTCTTCTTTCTCTCTTCAATTAATAAAGAGCTATTCTTTGTGTGGCCGTGGAGTAGGCAAAAATTACCGAACTACGTAAATCTTATCTTGTCTTGTCTTGTGCAATTTATTGCTTTTCTCTCTTAAATATTCTTTCCCTTCTATTAGCTTAACACGCTTCCCAACAACTGGTATCAGAGCACAGACAGTGTAATTCTGGTAGAAAAGTACAGTATTGGTGCAGGTACTATTCACAAGAATAGTGCGACATTATTGATCAGCGTTACTATTCACAGGCACTATTCACATAAATGTTTTGTGAAAAATGGCAACGGAAGAAGGGAAGGTTAAAATTGACAAGTTCAATGGCAAAGATTTTGGATTATGAAAAATGCAAATGGAGGATTATTTGTACCAGAAAAAATTACACTTACCTTTGACCGATGTGAAACCAGAGACTATGGCCAAAGCGGATTGGGATCTATTAGATCGCCAAGCTCTTGGTGTGATTCGTTTGACACTAACACGAAATGTGGCGTTTAACATCATTAACAAGAAGACCACTGCAGGCCTGATGAAGGCGTTATCAAATATGTACGAGAAGCCATGTGCTTCAAATAAAGTCTATTTGATGCGTCGATTGTTCAACTTAAAGATGACAGAAGGTGGATCAGTCATGGAACATATCAATGAGTTTAATATAATATTAACTCAGTTGAGTTATGTTAATATAACAATTGATGACGAAATCAGGGCATTGATTCTACTATCATCTCTACCGGAGAGTTTGTCCGCAACAGTAACTGTAGTTAGCAGTTCATCAGGAAGTACCAAACTCAAATTGAATGATATTAGAGACTTGGTTCTAAGCGAAGATTTCGCCAAAGAGAATCAAATAATTCCCCAGGATCTGCTTTTAATACCGAAAGCGGGGGGAGAAGCAACCAAAGAGGACAGAGTTATGGTCGTGGCAGATCAAAGTCAAGGAGAAGAGGATAATCCAAAAATCGCAAGGACATTACTTGTTGGAATTGCGATAAAAATGGTCACTACAGTAGTCAATGTAGAGAACCAAAGAAGAAGAAGGAAGAAAATTCAGCAAATGTAATTGCTGAACAAGTCGGTGATGCACTAGTTTGTTGTGCAGACAATCCAGTTGAATTTTGGATTCTGGACTCAGGTGCATCCTTTCACTCTACATCATGCAAAGAATTATTGCATAATTATATTGTTGGAAAATTTGGAAAAGTTTATCTAGCAGACGCCGAACCTCTCAACATTGTCGGTAAAGGTAAAGTTCATATAAAGACTTCACAAGGCACGATATGGAAATTGCAAAAAGTACGACATGTTCCTGGCCTCAAGAAAAATCTGATATCTATGAGTCACATTGACAGTGAAGGATATACAACAACATTCGGCAACGGATCGTGGAAGATAACCAAAGGAAATTTGGTTGTGGCACGAGGCTTCAAAAGGGGAACACTGTATGCAACTGCAATATAGAGAGATACTATAGCAACATTTGATCATGGTAGTGATACAACATTGTGGCACCGGAGGCTCGGGCATATGAGTGAGAAGGGAATGAAGCTGTTGGCATCCAAAGAAAAGTTGCAAACCTAAAACATGTTGAATTAGGACGCCAAAAGAGAGTTAGTTTCTCAAAGGTGAAAAGGACGCCAAAGAAAGAGAAGCTGGAACTAGTGCATACAGATGTGTGGGGACCAGCTCCTGTAACTTCTCTAGGAGGCTCACGCTATTATGTCACCTTCATTGACGATTCCACAAGAAAGGTATGGGTTTATTTTCTGAAAAATAAATCTGATGTGTTTGTTACCTTTAAAAGATGGAAATCTAAAGTTGAAAATTAGACAAGTCGAAAGTTAAAATGTCTGAAGTCGACAATGGAGGAGAGTATGATAGCCAAGAGTTCAAAGCATTTTGCTCGGAGAATGGGATCAGAATGATCAAGACAGTTCCTGGAACATCGGAACAAAATGGCGTTGCTGAGACGATGAACAGAACCCTGAATGAACGAGCCAGAAGTATGAGAATACATTCTGGATTGCCGAAGTACTTTTGGGTCGAGGCTGTTAACACGGCGGCTTACCTCATAAATAGGGGACCCTTTGTACCGCTGAATTTTAAAATTCCTGAGGAGGTATGGACAGGAAAGGAGGTAACTCTCTCACATCAGATATTTTTTGGTTGTGTTGCTTATGTGCATGTAAACTCTAATGATAGAGATAAGCTTGATCCTAAAGCTAAGAAATGTTTCTTTATTAGCTAGGGTGATGATAATTTTGGTTATCGATTTTGGGATGATCAGAATAGAAAGATCCTAAGACATAGGAATGTCACATTTAATGAAAATGTAATGTACAAGGACAAGCTTGAAGTAGAACCAACCAGCACCAACAAACAGACATCTGAAACAGTTGAGTTAGAAGAAATCTCAAAAAAATGAAGTGGCTAGAGGGATTACAACTGATTCTAAAATTGAAGATGAAGAACTAGCAGCCGAATCTGGATCAGAACCAAAATCGGAACAAGAGATAGAATCAAATGCAGAACCAAATCTGGAGTCAAGACTTGAATCAAATACGGGGTCAGTTACTACTGAACCTACATTGAGGAGATCTAAAAGAGTCACAAATGCTCCAGATAGGTTAACTCTCTCTCTCTCTCTCTCTCTCTCTCTCTCTCTCTATTTACTTCTGACTGATGCTAGAGAACCAGAGCATTTTGTTGAAGCAATGCAGGTGATAGACTCTGATAAGTGGAAGCTAGCCATGAAAGAAGAGATGAATTCTCTTCAAAAGAATAAAACATGGATACTTACGGAGTTACCAAAAGGAAAGAAGGCATTGCAGAACAAGTAGGTGTACAGAGTCAAGGAAGAGCATGATGGTAAGAAGAGATAGAAATCACGATTAGTAGTAAAAGGCTTTCAGCAGAAGGAAGGGATTGACTACACCGAGATCTTCTCTCCTGTAGTCAAATTAACTACTATCAGGTTGGTGCTAAGTATCGTGGCTGTAGAAAATTTGCATTTGGAGCAGCTAGATATTAAAACTGCTTTCTTGCACGGTGACCTTGAAGAAGACATCTACATGAAGCAACCTGAAGGTTTTCAAGTTTCTCGTAAAGAAAACCTTGTGTGTAGGTTGAAGAAGAGTTTGTATTGTTTGAAACAAGCTCCCCTACAATGGTACAACATTTGATGGATTCATGCATAAAAATGGTTTCACACGATGTGACATGGACCATTGCTGTTATATCAAAAATCTTGATGAATCCTGTATCATTTTACTATTGTACGTTGATGATATGCTAATTGCAGGATCTAGCATAAATGAGAGCAACTTGGTTAAGCAACAACTGACGGAGGAGTTTGAAATGAAAGACATAGGACCAGCTAAGCAAATGATTGGGATGAGGATTAGCAGAAACAGGTCGGAAGGAACCTTAAAGTTCTCTCAAGAAAAGTACATACAGAAGGTGCTAAGCAGGTTCAGTCTTCATGATGCAAAGACCAGAAGCACTCCACTCGGAAGACATCTTAATCTGTCAAAGGACCAATCACCTAAGACAGATAAAGAAAGGAAGTACATGTCCAAAGTTCCATATGCTTCAGCAGTAGGAAGTTTGATGTATGATATGGTTTGCACTAGACCTGACATAGCCCATGCAGTTGGAGTTGTCAGCAGATACATGTCAGATCCAAGAAAGGAGCATTGGGAAGGTGTAAAATGGATATTGCGATATCTCAAAGGCACCTCAGGTATGGTACTTTGTTTTAAAAAGAGCAATATTATCTTACAAGGTTTTGCTAATGCAAATTTAGGTGGCGATCTCGATAGTCAAAAAAGTACCACGGACTACGTGTTCACCTTGGGTGGTACTGTTGTTAGTTGGATGTCCAGACTTTAGAAAAGTATTGCTCTATCTACCACTGAAGTAGAGTACATGGCAGTCTCAGAAGCTGGAAAAGAGATGATTTGGCTCAAGAATTTTCTTAAAGAGCTATGTAAAGAGCAGGACAATTGTGAGCTTTTCAGCGATAGCCAGAGTGCAATTCATCTTGCCAAGAATCCAGTGTTTCATGCAAGATCTAAGCATATCTAGTTGAGGTATCATCATATCCGAGAGTTGATAATGAAGGAAATCTTTCCCTGCAGAAGATACCAAGATCAAAGAACCCGTCGGACATGTTGACCAAAGTTGTCGGTGTTGACAAACTGAGGTTGTGCACTACCTCAGTTAGCCTTCGAGACTGATAACGTGAAGGCGCCACCAGAGAATAGCAAATCATTTTTTATTTTCTTTCTTGATGCAACATAGGTTTGAGGGGGAGATTGATAGGAGCAAACTAGTTGTTGTATGTGAAAGTAGACAAAACAAAAGAAAGAAAAATCAAAAAGAGATGAAAATATGATGTAAGCGGTTACATCGACATTCTTGTGATGTAAGCGCTTAACTCGGCATTCTTATGATGTAAGCGCTTACATCGGCAGGGTATTCAAATGCTTATAAAAAGGGTTCTACATTTTCATTTGTAGATCATCCCAAAACTTCTTCTTTCTCTCTTCAATTAATAAAGAGATATTCTTTGTGTGGCCGTGGAGTAGGCAAAAATTACCGAACCACGTAAATCGTGTCTTGTCTTGTGCAATTTATTGCTTTTCTCTCTTAAACTTTCCCTTCTATTAGCTTGACACGCTTCCCAACATCACAATCAACTGTGATCTGTGAACCAATTTTCAAAATGTTGAAGAAAGATGCTACAACAAGTTGGACTGAAGAATATTAGAGAGCTTTTGACAAAATCAAGGAATATTTGTCCACACCACCAGTCCTGGTCCCGCCGGAACCTGGGAGACCTTTGCTACTCTATTTGTCCGTATTAGATGGGGCTTTTAGTTGTGTCTTGGGACAACACGATAAGACGGGAAGAAAAGAGCAGACCATATACTATCTGAGTAAGAAGTTCACACCCTACGAAGCACGGTATTCTTTGCTGGAACGCACCTGCTGCGCTTTAACATGGATAGCTCAAAAGTTGAGGCATTACTTTTGTGCCTACACCATATATCTTGTATCAAGAATGGATCCTTTAAAATACATTTTTCAGAATCCATGCCTACGGGGAAGTTAGCAAAATGGCAGATACTACTGAGTGAGTTCAACATCATCTATGTAACTCAGAAGGCGGTCAAAGGGCATGCGCTGGCGGATCATCTTGTAGAAAATCCCGTAGGTGGAGAATACGAACCACTGGAAACGTATGCGTATTTTCCCGATGAAGAAGTATCATTTGTAGGGGAAGATATCACCGAAACCTACGACAGTTGGAGAATGTTCTTCGATGGGGCTGCAAATTTCAAAGGAGTGGGTATTGGAGTTGTTTTGGTATCAGAGATAGGTCAACACAATCCAGTATCCACGAAACTTAGATTTTCGTATACCAACAATATGGCAGAATATGAAGCTTGCATCTTAGGGTTCAATTTGGCCATTGTTATGAACATTCAAGAATTGCTGATAATTGGCGATTCAGATCTTTTGGTACATAAGGTTCTAGGGGAGCGGGCTACAAAGAATACCAAAATATTACCGTATCTGTACTATGTGCAAGAGTTGATGAAGAGATTCACAAAGATAGAATTCAAACATGTTCCGAGAATCCAGAATGAGTTCGCAGATGCATTGGACACTCTATCTTCCATGATACAACACCCAAACAAGAATTTCATCGACCCTATTCCAATAGGGATCCATAATCAGCCAGCTTATTGCACTCATGTTGAAGAAGAAACGGATGGGAATCCATGGTTCCATGAAATCAAAGAATACTTGGCAAAAAGGAGAATACCCGGAGCATGCAAATCATACTCAGAAAAAGCACACTCCGAAGATTGTCCAACCATTTCTTCCAAAGTGGAGGAATTTTGTACATAAGGACTCCAGATCTAGGATTATTACGGTGTGTCGATGCCAAGGAAGCATCCAAACTACTCGAAGAGATACATGCCGGAACTTGCGGACCACACATGAACGGTTTCGTTTTATCCAAGAAGATATTAAGAGCGGGATATTTTTGGATGACTATGGAAACAGACTGCATCAGGTATGTTCAAAAGTGTCATCAATGCCAAGTACATGCAGATATGATACAACAAGTGCACCTTGGCCTTTCTTCGCTTGGGAAATGGATGTCATCGGTCCGATCGAACCCGCCGCTTCGGATGGGCATAGGTTCATTCTAGTGGCCATAGATTACTTCACGAAGTGGGTTGAAGCTGCATCTTAGAAAGCCGTAACTAAGAAAGTCGTCGCAGATTTTGTTAGAGATCGTATTGTTTGCCGATTCGGGGTGCCAAACACCGCCAACGCCGCCAACCTCAACAGTGACTTAATGAAATCTCTGTGTGAAACCTTCAAGATCAAGCATAAGAATTACACGGCATACATGCCTCAGATGAATGGAGATGTGGAGGCCGCCAACAAGAACGTTAAGAAAATACTGAGAAAAATGCTAGACAATCACAAGCAATGGCACGAGAAATTACCATTTGCCTTACTGGGATATCGTACCACAGTTCGCACATCAACCGGCGCAACCCCCTACTTGCTGGTCTATGGTACTGAAGCTGGCATTCCTGCCGAAGTCGAAATTCCTTCTTTAAGAATTATACAAGGAGCAGAACTCAGTGATGCAGAATGGATACGGAGTCGCTATGAACAATTAGCTCCCATTGACGGGAAAAGAATGAATGCGGTACGCCATAGTCAATTTTATCATAACAGAATGTCCAGAGCTTTCAACAAAAGGGTAAGACCTAGACAGTTGACACCGGGGCAGCTGGTGCTGAAGCGGATCTTCCCGCATCAAGATGAAGTCAAAGGGAAATTTTCACCTAATTGATAGGGACCCTACATGGTTCACAGAGTACCAACAGGAGGAGCGCTCATACTTGTAGAAATAAACGGAGAAATTTGGCCAAAACCCATCAATTCAGACGCAGTCAAGAGATACTATGTTTAGAATTGTTTACATTTCTCCATTTGATGTAACTGAACTACGCTTGACCTGATTCCTGTTTAAGAGGGGATACGCAGGCAGCCCTGTGGATTCGGTCTCATCTTAATAAGATGTTCACTTTGCCATGGTCAGAAACTGGGCAGGATTTGAGGAGAAACAAGTCCAGCCAATTTCGTCAAACAGTCAAAGAATCGCTTTAAAACTGGGGCAGAATTTTGAAGAGGACCCTCAAAATTATAAAGCAAGAAGGTCGCATTGTCTCTAAAATATGTCACACTCATTGGTTCATCTAACTTACTTGATAGCGCATACCACTATATTTCAAAAACTACATTCATCAAATGCATGCATATTTTTCGAAAACTTTATTTCTATTGCAGCCAGATGTTACTCAGGGTAACTCAAACAGGATCCCAAGACATGAGCACAGGCAAGGCAGAAGACAAAAGGCGCTAACCAACCTTCCCCAACAGAACTCACAATTTTTCTTTGAATGCAGGTACAATAAGACAACGATACTCGAAGATACATCAAGACACTGCCTTCAAAACAACAAACTATCTAGCACGAACATCTTCAGCTAAGAAATACTTTACCTTTCCATTAGTCTCTTCTTCTTGCATGAGGCTAAGCATTACCTCCCTAACTGCATAAGGCTAAGCATTGCCTTTCTTTGCATGAGACTAAGCATTGTCTCCTATTTGCATGAGGCTAAGCATTGCCTCCTTAACTGCATAAGGCTAAGCACTGCCTTTCTTTGCATGAGACTAAGCATTGTCTCCTCTTCTTGCATGAGTCTAAGCATTGTCTCCCTAACTACATAAGGCTAAGCATTGCCTTTCTTTGCATGAGACTAAGCATTGTCTCCTCTTCTTGCATGAGGCTAAGCATTGCCTCCGTAACTGCATAAGGCTAAACACTGCCTTTCCTTGCATCAAAACTAAGCACTGTCTCCTCTTCTTGCATGAGGCTAAGAATTGCCTCCCTAATTGCGTAAGGGTAAGCACTACCTTTCCTTGCATCGAGACCAAGCAATGTCTCCTCTTCTTGCATGAGGCTAAGCATTGCATCCCTAAATGCATAAGGCTAAGCATTGCCTTTCCTTGCATCGAGACTAAGAAACACTGTCTCCTATTCTTTGCGTAAGGCTAAGCATTGCCTCCCTAATTGCATAAAGCTTAGCACTGTCTTTCCTTGCATGAGGCTAGGCATTGCCTCCCTAATTGCATAAGGCTAAGCACCGTCTTTCCCTGCATGAGACTAAGCATTGTCTCTTCTTTTCATGAGGCTAAGCACTGCCTCCCTAATTGCACAAGGCTAAGCACTGCCTTTTCCCGCATAAGACTAAATGCTATCTCCATTACGCTATTTAAGACTTAGCACCATCCTCTATTCACCCGGGGCTAAGCGCTGCCCTCATCTTACACAAGGCTAAGCCTTGTCTTAATTTATTTCGCATATGACCAAATACCATACCTTTGAATTGCATGGGCTGAAACATTGCCATTTAGTCCAGGGGCGTCATAGTCCGAAGGCGTCATCCTCATAGCCGGAAGACATCATGCCATGGCCTGGGGATATCTCAAAAGTGCACATCATTATTCAAAGGCGTCATAGTCCAGAGGCACCACCCTCATGGCCCGAGGACATCATTTCATGGCCTGCGAATCCCTTATATCACCATTCATGGCCCAGGACGTCATGGTCCAAGGACATCATCCTCACCGTCCAAAGACAACCTTCATGGTCCAAAGGGAATTTGCATCATGTTTAAATTCTCGCAATAATCCATATATATTTGCATGCATCGTGTTTTAAGTTTTGAAGGTAATCCAGGAAGTAACCGTTCTTCAAACAGGAGCAATCTTCGCTCCGATTTCCGCTCGTAACATTCACATCCTGCAATTGTTTCAAACATAACCGACCACCATCAATTACCCGCTTTTACTCTAGGGTCGTTCAGATATTTGCTCTACAACACATGCGTTACGTTTCATATTCACATTGATGACTTCGTATAAATTCATCCGATATTGTCCTACCCAAAAGAACCCTTTCCGAAACGTACGACCATTCCTACAACAACCCCATCGGTCTCGTCCACCGTTGGATTCAGAACTACACACGAACTGATTCCGTAACACCAGGGATATGTAGGCAACTCAGGAACCAAGGTTCGGCCCCCATCCTTTTTTAAAAAAAAATTACATCCTCCCTAACTCTGTTCGGCCAAAATTGGTCATTATTTCTTTACCCGACAACTCTTTTATCATTTCCGCGTAAAGAGGAGCAGTTGTTGATACCCAATTTTGCCCTCATATTTTCAAAATACATACATACTCTCAAAGTAGCATGTTTGCATCATTATTTAGTTTACAAACCCATACAAGCATTTTCTATAATTTTTAAAGCTCAAAATTAATTTCTTTATATTTTTATTATATAAATATCTAATAATTATCCCTCAAATTATTTGTGATAACTTATCTAACTAAGATAATTATTTTTGCACCTATAATATATGTTTCGAATATTTTATTTCATTACATATAATTATATTAACATTTTTAAGCTATTAGTCTAATTTTGCAATAATGGTCTATATTCAAATAAATGTTCATTATTTTGGATTATTTTGTGACAAAATAGCATATTTATACTTTATAATAGAAAGTTATTATTTTAAAACATTTCAGTGGATAAACAATATTTTATTTTATTTATTAAGGAATTTTTATAAATCATTTTTTGATAAATTTTGGAGTATTTAAATAATAGCCCAATATTACCTATTTTTCGGACCTAAACTACCCAGACCTCAACCCAATAACCCCAAAGCCCAATCCCAGGCAACCCTACCCAGTCCAAAACCGACCTAGACCCCTTAAACCATAAATGATCAACGGCTCACAACCCTCAACCCCTCTTCTCTTATAACCCAACCCACTAAACCCTAAAGACCATTGTCTCTGACTAGCCGCCCTCAAACGCTCCTCCCCCACCAAAACCCTAATCGGCGCCCTCTCCAAATCTTCTCCTAATCCCGACTACAAAGGGATTTTCCTCTTATTTACTTACCATATTTGTGTGTTACCACTACTGGTTGATTCTCCATGGTACCACATAGTACTTGCCTAAATATGGCAAGTACTACCTCTCCGATTATGTCCGAATGAGTCCTATTTCTTGAATCTGGACCATATTTCGTCTACAGGTGTTTGATTCTGTATTATGTGAGTCCAATTTTGTTTGGATTTCTGTGATTTACACTTTCCCTGAAAAACTAGGGTTTACCGGATTTCTCTCTTAATTCGATTTCTGTAATGACCCGGCCGATCGTTGAGAATTAACGCCCCCATCCCTACTAACTGCGTTCCCCATATCTTTTCCTGCTATTGTGGTTTTTCGGGATGGTTCATATTGAGTTTCAGAGTGTTTTGGGACACTTAGTCCCTAAATGAGAGTTTAAGTCTTAGAATTTGGACCGTAGTCGGAGTAGTATGAAGACTGCTCCGGAATGGAATTCCGTCAATTCCGTTAGCTCGGTTGGGTGATTTCCAGCTTAGGTGCGTGTCCGGAGTTGTGTTTTGGAAGTCTATAGCTTATTTAGGCTTGAAATGGCGAAAGTTGAATTTTTGGAGTTTCGGGCCGATAGTGGAAATTTTGATATCGGTATCGAAATCTGATTCCGGAAGTTGTAGTAGGTCCATATTGTTGAATATGACTTGTGTGCAAAATTTGGGGCCAATCGGACGTGATTTGGTTGGTTTCGGCATCGGTTGTGGAATCTTGGAATTTTAAGTTCATTAAGTTTGGATTGGAGGGTGATTCATGGCTTTAGCGTTGTTTGGGGTGATTTGAGGTCTTCACTAAGTTATGATGTTTTAGGATTGGTTGGTATGTTTGGTTGAGGTCCCGGGGGCCTCGGGTGAGTTTCGGATGCTTAACGGATTTGAATTTGGACTTGGGCAAATTTTGAAGTTGCTGAACCTGTTGTTTTTGCACCTGCGGATCTTGGACCGCAGGTGCGGTGCTGCAGAAGCGGCTGAGTAGACCGCAGAGGCGGATTTGGTCTTGTGCATCAGGGACCGCAGATGCGGCTTGGGAATCGCAGATGCGGAACCGCAGATGTGGCCCAGTGACCGCAGATGCGGCCCCAGATCGAATAATGTTGGCCGAGCTACCTGGGTCAATCAAAACACGTTTAACTTGAATTTTATTCATAAGGACATATATTACTAGTGCGTCGTTATGAGGTTGCTCGATCCCTTCTGCATCCTCATCGTTGAAAGACAAGGTCTCTTCCGGTAAGTAGTCCCGTGTTCGCTTCTTGTGATCGTCACCTTGGTGCGTTTAAATACCGGTCCTTGAGGAATATCGACCCCCCAACTATCATGTGAATCATGTTGCAGCTCTTCTTGCTCGTTCTGCCTATTTGAATCTCTGTTTTGAAGTGATTCTTGGCCCGATCACTTAGGAATTCTTGAAGGTGACCCTCGTTGAACAATCGGGCTACTTCCTCCCTTACCTGTCTGCAATCTTTTGTTTTATGGCCATGGGTACCATGATACTTGCATATTTGGTTTGGATTTTGCTGGGCCGGATCGGTTGAAGAGGTCGAGGCCACCTGGTATTTTTTGATACGTCCAATGGCTGACACTATGGGGGAAGCATCTACGTTGAAGTTATATTATGACAATCGATGTGCTTCTTTGGACCCGGCATATCTATCGAAACCACTCTTGGTCATGAGTTCTCGGGAGCTCTGTCCTCGATCATTCCTTTTATCATTCTGAACGGGGTTGCGTCCAGGCCCGTTATTTCTCCGATCTCCATCGTATGGCTGATATCGATCTTTGTTCAACCGTGGATCCCGATCAATGTACCTTTAACTCTGTCGACGGGCCTGCTCGGATAAACGGACCCGGAAGGAGCCCCCAACTGGTCATCTTCGACTCTAATCTTCGACTGGTATCGATTACGTACATCGGCCTAAGTGACAACTGGATATTCGATCAAATTCTGCTTTAATTATTATGAAGCTATGGAACTCCGATGGTTGAGACCTTGAGTGAAAGCTTGAATATCCCAATCGTCGGTGACCTGTGGCAAATCCATCCGCTCCATTTAGAATCGAGATACGAATTCCCTGAGTATCTTGTTGTCTTTTTTCCTTACCTTGAAAAGGTTAGACTTTCTTGTAGCAACCTTAATGGCTCCGGCTATGCCTTTACAAAAGAATCTGCAAGCACAGCAAACGAGTTAAAATTAGGTGGTAAATTATGATACCATATCATAGCACCATTCGATAGAGTCTCCTCGAACTTCTTCAGCAATACGGACTCAATCTCGTCATCTTCCAAGTGATTTCCCTTAATGGCGCACGTGTATGAGGTGACGTGCTCATTTGGATATATTGTCCCGTTATACTTCGGGATCTCAAGCATACGAAACTTCTTGGGGATTGGCTTCGGAGCCGCACTTGGGGAGAAAGGTTTCTGTACAACCTTTTTGGAATCTAGTCATTTCAATATCGGTGGAGCCCCCGGGATTTGGTCGACCCTGGAGTTATAAGTTTTCACTTTCTTATCGTTTTCCTCGATATTCTTTTCCCCTTTCTCGATTCGCTTTGTCAGTTCCTCCAGCATCTTTATGATAGTAGGATTGGTCTCTGATTCTCCTCCATTCGATCTCTTTGGCACCGATTCAGCTCTATGAAAAATTTCTTGTGATGGCTCGATCTCGATCCTGCTCGGCGCACGATTCTGATTTTGGAGTTGCGCTATTGCAGCCTGTTGAGTTTGCAACATTTCAAATATCATTCGAAGGCTAATCCCACCTTCTTCACCACCCTGTGTGTTCTGATCGGCTGTTCGAGCATCTTTGCGGACGCTATTTTCAGGATTGGCGGCCAAATTCCCATTAATGGCAATATGGGAGCTGACGTCGATTATGTCTATGGCCGGGGCTCCATCGGGGTTGACTGGAGGTACTCCGTTTCCCGGGGCAGCTATGTTTTCGTTCTCTCCATGGAGACCAAGGCTATTGTATGTGTGTGTGGGTGCTACTTGAGAGTTTGACATGTCGATCCTGGAATCAAAGACACTTCAAAGAACAAGCGTAAAATAGTGTGTGTTACGAAAATTGTACCAGGCAATCACTATTATCCTTAGCCTCACGATGGGCGTCAAACTGTTTACCCTTAAAATCAGATAACAATTAAACTTATAAGTGATTTTAAGGATATGTGATTTTGCTTGGCACAAACTGATAAATATGAGAATTAATATTAGAAATTACCAGTAAAATAAAACAAACAAATGTGATGAACAACTTTGGCCATCAAGCTAAATCGTCCTCGAACCAACTAAGTATGCTATTGAAAAGTATGAACTGAACAACATAGCTTGCGAGAGAAAAAGTATAATATATTGCTTGGTTATGCGTGAGTATGATGATTACAAAATGATTAGGCCAAATACATAAACATCTCATTAAACTTGGCCCAATTTTCTATTTTGGCACTCTAACTCAGTCTTGTTTCATTTTGATCGTCCAACCCCATTTCTTATGTTCCACTTTAACACAAAAGCTGACTAGATTCAGTGTGTGATTTGCCTCACCCTTGTAGGCGCATGAGGGACATTTTTGCAGCCAAATTTCCATCTCCAACGGTAACAACATAAATGTTGACCCCATATTTAATCCCCATCTTCCTTCCCCATTATTTCATCTTCTTTATTTTTCTTCCCCATTTACTTTGCCCCATCTTCACTCTCAATGTCTCAAAGAAAATTATTTTCTCATAATGGCATGGATATTTGTTGTTGTGGATTTCAAGTTGAACTGAAAGTATCATGGACACCAAGAAATCCAGGTCGTCGTTTTTATGGGTGTAAATTTGACAAAGTAAGTGAACAAGTTTCAGATTTCATTTTTAGTGTTCTCATTTTCTTGTCTCTGTCTACATTGATTTATCTGCCTTTTTCTTGTGTTTTACAGCGTGACTGCAATTACTTTAGATGGTATGATGATGAGTTTCCAGCTCAAGCGAACAAGGTTATTTTGTGGTTTGCTAAACAAAGTAAAAGAAAGAGATGCAAAGTTGGCTAGGTGGAAGAAGTTAGTTGTGTTTCTTGATGTGTTCATGTTATGGAATTGGCTAGGTTTTCCCGGTTTTTATTGATGTAATTGGCGAGCCCTTTCAAGTTTCAAAAGTTCATATTAGTTGGTGATAAATCAATTTGGTCAATTGCAAAATTTTGGTTTCAAGCAACTCAATAGATTGGTAAATTCCCAGAATTTCGGCAATACAATTTTGTGAACTATTCGGTATATACATAAATATCCAATATAAACCAACCAAAGATAAAAAGGAAGTCATATTTTGTGGGGAGTAACGTGATTCTTAATTCTGTGAACTTTACCTCGTAAAACCATTAATACAGAGCGGTATAACATTGTTACAGCTTAGGAGTGAGACCTGTTTCATTACTAGAGAACCACAAGACTTGAAACCATTTATACAGAGCTCCCCAAGAGCTCCCCAAAAGTTGTTTCAATACAGGACTTGAAAGACAATGAAGGACATAATGCTAGTAGATAAACAACAATAGAAAATTAGCTGCTGCTAAGATTATTACGCCTCTATGTCCAAAGGCCAACTGTTTTTGCAGACTTGCAGACTTAACAAAGCTGCCCAAAGCCAAAAATATAACAATGTATTTAAATCACATTCTTGAAACAAAACTGCAAAAAAATATAACACCTCACATGGTGCCAAACAAGTTTTTGTCAGAAGGAAGACACTACATGTTGCTTCCACTTTGTTGAGAAGACCATATATTCCTTGTTGCTCGCATCTGCTGCAGTTGAGAAGTTGTTACTGCATTTTTCCCCTTCCATTTGAGACCACGAGGCTTAAATTCAATATCTATATTTGTTGCAGATGTATCTTTGTAAGTTCCAGGTGTTATCACTCTCTCAGAAGGTATACCGGGCTGCAAAATGATATAAATCAGTCACTACTTAGATTGATAAAAGCCATAGCAAAGTAATACAAGCTCAAACTTACATTGATAACTGTTCTTCCACTCCTAATGTCTGTATATACTCCAAAACCTGCTGCTGGCCTTGGCCTTTTAAGTCACAGACCTCTACCCCTTCCCCTCCCTATACCAGTAGACTGATTTTGGCTACTTCTTCTCACTGCGGATGTGTCATTACACATTGAAGGTGGATTGCTAGTTTGAAATGATCTACTTGAAGCTGGTGGGATTGATTGAGATGGTTGAGTTGATTGACTTGGTTGATTGGAAGTGGATCCAGGCTATAAAACAACAAAACATAGTCAATTATACATCAAAATCTATAAAAATAAAACAACATAAAGTGACAATTACCACTGATTTACAAGAAGTTCTGTTGTGGCCCAATTGATGACACTTTGAGCAAGTCATTTTTACCCCATTCTTTGACAACTTTTCATATTTCTTTTTTGGCTCATCCTTTGACTTTCTCCTGCATCTTTTAGGTCTTCCTGGCATTGGTTTTGGTTCAGGAGGTTCAATCGAGGTGTTGTTTGTTTCAGGCCACATCTTCATATTAGGCATGGGTTGTATGACATATTGGTAAGCCTTTACAAACACATTCTGTCTGTACCAATCCTCAACTTCATTCTCTGGTTCTTGGTCTAAGTGATAGAAGGCACAAACAGCATGAGGACATGGAATGCCTCTCAACTGCCAAGTTCTACTTGTGCATGTCCTCTTACTAAGTCAACAATAAACCTTTTGTTACCTTTACCTATTTCAAATCCAGAATCTCCATTCCACATCACTTTACACTTCCTATAAACCTCTTTGTTCTCTTCTAATATTAACCTTGCCATTTGTGAAATGTCTGTTATCCAGGTCTCAGCAAATCTCCTCATATCAACATGCCTATTCATGATTTTGTGTCTAATTTCCTCTAACATAGTAAAATAATTTACTTATGTCTTGGTCCCACTATCCAAGAATTAAAGGTTTCACACGTATTATTCTCAACAACATCACATTTAGAACATGTAGAAAAGTAAGCCCTGCACCAGCATTCTTTGTTATATGCCAGTAAATCTTCACATATCTCCTTCTTCCCAAGTTTTGCCATGTTTGTTTCTTCCTTGAACTTTACTTCATATGAAGACTTAGCACATTTCCAGAATTGCATTCTTCTTTCTTCCCCTCTCCAATTTTTGGCCCAATTAGACCAAATATGTCTAGCACACATTTTGTGCCCCGCATTAGGTAATAGCTCACTAATAGTTGGAACCAGACCCTACAAAACAAGAAAATAGCAATCATATTCAACAATAAAATGCAGAAAAGTTACATTATAAAAATAGAAACATGTTATTTAAAAGAGAATACCTTTTGCATATATGACATAACTGTTAAGCTGACTCCATCTCCTAAGTCCAAGTCTGAAATCAAATTTTCAATGAACCAAGACCAAGAGTGTTTTGTCTCCTGGTCAACAACAGCCCAAGCTATATGAAACATTTGATTATTCCCATTTTTACCAACAGCTACTAGTAACTCACTTTTACATAACCCCTTCAAGAAGCATCCATCAAATCCAATAATTTTCCTACAACCTTCTAACCATCCTCTTTTAAGAGCATCAAAACACACATAAAAAATACACAAACAAGTTCTTTTCAGGTTTTGTATCTTTATCTATCCTGATCCAACAAGAACTTCCAGGATTTGTGCTTTTAATGATATCAACATAGTCACACAACCTGGAGAATTCCAACTTCCAGTCCCCCATGAACTGCTTGAGTACCATACACTTAGCTCTATAACAGATATTCCTTCCCACATATAACCCCTCCTGATCCCTAACCCACTCCTTAATTTCCCAAAGTTTAATATTTGGTTGGAAAATGATCCTGTCATTGTAATTATGTGCAATATACTTGGAAGTGCACAACTTGTTTTTATTTTTGGTAGTGCACTTGTGAATTGGTTGGTATTTCTTCACAATAAAGTCACCGAAATCTTTGTCAGTGCTTGCGTATAGCTCCCACGTATATAGCCCTTTTTTTTTACACTTTACTCTAGTCCTATGCTTCTCATTAGGCTTAAGTTTGAGCTGAACTTTGTACTCTATAGCATAAGATTGTACTGCTTTCCTAAATTGCGTAGCATTCTCAAAGACCATACCAAGCTCAAAGATAGTTATTTTACAATCTGGGTCAAACCTTAATTTTTCACTCTTCTTTCTAGTTGGTAAGTCAATACCCCTTTCAGCTAGAACATCCGACTCATCTCTACTATCATCACTTCCAATATCTGAACTGCTGTAGTAGTCCTCATCCCCCCTAATCTTCCAGCATACTTGTCTCTTTTGTTTGGCCTCTCAATGTCATCAAACCCTTTGTCTGCTCCAGCCTCTCCTAACTCAACCTCTGGTGTTGGAGTAGGATTCTTCCTCTGTTTCTTTGGCTTTTGATTATTTTTTCTTCTTCTTTCTTGCCTTAAGGCTCTACACTCATCATCTAACTCACTATCATCTTCCTCGGGTATAGCATCTAATTCAGATTCACTACTCTCCAGATCTGAAGGCAGAATAGTATAGTCATCTCCTAGGTTAGTGTTTTCTTTCTCTCTAGTCAAACATGTGTTGTTTTTTGCCTATTCAATGTGAGGTTGGTTGTCTACAGCAGTTTGTTGAGAATTTCTATTGTCTAAGCCATCTACTGTTGCCCTAGACCCCTTATTTATTGAATTGTCACCAACCTCAGGCCCATTTAAAAAGCCAAATGGGACCCTCTCTTTCAACAAACCAACATGGCTAATAAACAAATCAAGAAAAGCACCATGTTTAAGGTGAGATACAATATTTAAAATCCGGCTGTTATTTTCCAACAGAACAAAACCATTGAAATTAGAGTTAAATACATAGAATCCCCCGATAGTTTCGTACCCCATATCCTTTGTATAATAACTCAACTCGACAAGAGAAAAGTGGTCTTTGTCAATAGGAATTACCTTCATTTCTCTCTCACCAATGTATTTCGGATCATGCGCTTGGTAAAAGTTCCACCATGTGGAAACGGACAAATATTCCTCTGCCATTTTTTGAATCTACTCTGACATGAAAAAGAAAAAATAGCAGAAAGTCACGGTTAGAAGGCCAATACACACACTGTTTTTGGAAATACAAAACCCTAGCTTTTGTATCAATTTCCCAATATACCACGACAAAAAAAATAGCAATGCATGGACAAATCGACACTTACCAGTACAAGAACCACAACAATAACTACTTCTAAGGCCAACAACAATCAAAAATACTCTTTAAATCAGCCGAATGTTGATGAATGTGAAGAAATAGTTGATGAATATGAAGAAATAGTTGGTGAAAATGTCATTCTCGTCTTCGGATGACGAAGAAACCATAAAAAAACGACGGGTCCATCATGTGCCATTAGGGATTTAAGAAGAGCTTTAGTCATAGAGAAGCGACCTTAATTTTGACGGGTAGGGATTTTGTCATGGGTTAGCAGCCTTAATTTGCCCCATTAAAGTGGGTCGGGTTCGGTTATATTAAAGTAGACCCGTTTGACATGGATTAAATAAACCAGGTGTCAATATTTAATTGGACATTATTACACCTCAGATTTATGTGAATACATGCGCTCTGTTTTTTTGACTGGTATCAGATTTTGTGTTAAAGTGGAACATAATGGGGTTGGAGGGCCAAAATAGAACAAGACTGAGTTAGAGTGCCAAAATGAAAAATTGGGCCAAGTTTAATGGGCTGTCCATGTATTTGGCCAAATGATTAAGACCCTCTTTATATAGTAGAAGAATTCTATTTAAGACATAATTCTAATTATAGAAGCAAATCCCATGATAGGCTAAATAATCGGTCCTGACTCGATACGTGTCGAAATTTCCGCCACGATCCTTTCCCGATCACTGATATCTCGGCTTTCTGTTATTCGACTTAGTATGCTTCCTTCGATCTCGCTCGATCTCCTTCTCGCTTCGGTCTCGATCACGACTGGTCTCGATCTTGATCGGCCATTGATCCACGAGCTTACCAATCCATCTCCGTACCATGGTCCGATATAACCGAGGCCGAGCCTTGATCTGCCACCTCGATTTCGGTTAGTCATACAAAATCTGGCAAGCCCGATTTTGATCATATAGAGGGATGATAGACAAATTTTTGTACACACATCCATTAATAATAAATATTACAAACTGTTTATTTATGAGAATTTGATTTAGTGGTAAGAACGCATGCGTGGATTAAACATATTCAATCAAGTTTCAAGCGTCACTGTCCCTTAAAGATTTCGTAATTATAATAAAAGAAACTCCATATGATTTTCACAATTATAAAACAATACATCAAAATTTAAGCGACGCTCTTCCTATCAAAATCAATACTTACTATATTACTATATAAATTAAAACTAACATTTTAACATTATTATCAAACAACCAATTAAAAATGGAACTAGAACTACAAATATAGAAAAGACTAAAGTCTCGAGGCATAAAAATTAGACCGTTGAACCCGAGACTATAATTTCCCAAAAGAAAAAAAAGCTTGTGCCTTTACTTCTTCTATACAAAAACCCTAAAACTAGGGTTTTTCCCGCCTTCTTCTTCCTCCCATTTCCCTGCTCCAGCGAGAGGAGCACTAAAACTAGGTTTTATCTTTTGTAGTTCCGGCGAACAAAGCTGAAAAGTTGAGATTAACGGAGAAACAATGGTGTCTGCGAAGAATTTGCTATCATTAATCGAATCTACCTTATTGGGACCCACCTCTCCTACGCCATCGCAGCGGATTGAGCTGCTTCACGCCATTCGTCACTCGCTTCCCACTCTCCAAAACCTCCTTTCCTATCCGGTAAACTTCTATACTTTATTTGGTCGATTTTAGTTATATATACATATTTTTTTTTTAACATTATCAGTTAATTTTAACTTGTGATAGCAAGTTAGTTACCGTATTTATCACATTGTCAATTGATGTTTATCATATGAATTTTGTCAGTATTTACCTTAAAAATGACATGATTGTTTAAATATTCACTATCATTGAATTTTAACATGTAATAGCAAGTTAATTATCATATTTAGTAGTTTGCCAATAGATACTTATCATATAAGTTTACTTGTAATTCCCTTAAAGGTGAACTGATTGTGCAAATATTTTCTACACTACCAGTTAATTTTAACCTGTGATAGCGAGTTAGTTACCTTATTTACTGCTAATTGATGCTTATCATATTAATTTACTTGTGATTACCTAAAAAATGGCATGACTGTGTCAATATATCTAGACTGTTGGTGCATAGAACTTAAACTCTTATTTGGTATGTTAGTGTAGCTATTGAACTTAATTTTCACACTGTAAATGTACAGATTCTTTTTACACTGTCGGTGACTTTTTATTTGTGACAAGAAGTTAGTTTCCAGTTTTACCAGATTACCCAATTAGTGCTTATGAACAGATTTACCTGTAATTACCTGATAAGTGACCCGTTTGTTTGAATATTTTTTTATCACTTGACAGTAATATGGAAGAATTATTGTGAAAGAATGACTGTGTTAAGTATTAAGCATGTGGATTTTTGTGTGCATAGATTTGTTGAAATCACGATTGTTCTGGATGGATACGACATGGTTTGCGAAAATTGGTAGTTTCTCAACATGTGAAGAAGTTCATTTCCATTTTCCTAAGTACTTGGTAATTTGTATAATTGCAAGGGATATTGTAATTCAGTTTTCTGAGTTTGTCTGTGTTTAATTATTGAAGTTTTATAGCTTTGTCTAGAGTTCAGTGACCAAGTTCACCTTTCTTCTTCTTAATATGTAGACCCCCAAACCCTCGGATCGAGTTCAAGTCCAGTCCAAAGAAGTGAGGCTTCCGGATTCTGGGCCAATCTCACTGGATGATCAGGATGTTCAAATTGTGAGTTGCATCCCGTGTTGTATTCTCCTTGTGTCCTGTGTAGTTTAATTCATGATCTTTCTTAAAGGATTCTTCTATCATTACTTTCAAATCATCATTATCATTGGGAACATAGAACAGGACAGCCAAAACTTTTTATGCTAAGTTTACTGTTAATGCCTGCTATAAATATTTTCTGAAGAACATAGTGATGTTCTCAAGTTAACTGGCCATGGAAGATAATCTTTAAGGCCATTCCACCCCCAAGAACTGCTTCTTTCACTTGGATTGCCATTCACGAAGCTTGTTTAACTCGAGACAATTTGCAGAAGAGAGGCCCACCGATGTGCCTAGACACGTTTTTGAGTTCAATGGGCTATGCCAGGGAGTTTACACTTGTTTGTGCAGATGGTAGAGACAGTCCTTCTCCAAAGGCAGATAGTTCTAGGATGCTGTTCCTGCTTGCATAATCTGGAATATCTGGCTGGAGAGAAATAAGAGGTGCTTTAATGATAGGAGGGATAGCATTTCACTTGTCATATTGATGTTTAAGAAGTCTCTGTTTATGGGGTAGGAGAGTATTGTATCTGATTTTGACTCTTTGCTAGACCTTCTGCATTCCTTCAATCTATAGAAGGATGCCCTCTTTTCTGATGTAAGTTCTCAGTAGTCAGTACCTTGTTGGTACTTTTTAAAATAAAATCCTACCTTTTCATAGAAAAAGAAGAAGTCTTCACTGGCCTTGCCGGACCGTGTCCTGACCTATTGCAATCCCTAATGTCAAGTCTAGTCTATGTAGGTATGAGATGAATTCAAGCAAGATCTACTGATGCACTTATTGGAGATAGGGATAGGAGAAATATGAGAGTAAGAGGGTGGAGGAAGAGGAAGACAGAGATTACTTAGAGTGAACTAAATAAATTATTGTGGTCACTTCTTGCTTCGTGGTTAATGTTGCCTAGATAGAGAAAAATGTAAGAATTGTATTTGTCTTACCAATCACTATTTCTATTTTTTTCTGGATTAAACTGTGTGTCTGTGTGTGTATATTTATCGATAATGGTGGAGTTTTAAACATATCATAACTGCTTTGTTGCTGAAGAGGGTTCATTCTATATCTCTGTGTGCATATTTTGAAAATTTTCTCTTTTGACATTTGTTCTGGTTTAGCAAGCCATTTGCATAGTCTCATCCTATGTTACCTTTAGGCCCTGAAGTTGAGTGATGATCTACATCTTAATGAAATAGACTCTGTTCGGTTGCTTGTTTCTGCCAACCAAGAGGTATGTCATTCTCTTTACTTGTTTGTCTTGGTGTATTTTGAACATTTTTTGGTAATAATTTTGCTCATTGCGACGAGTAATGTACAATTTATAGGGTTCAAGTTTGCTAAGTGATGGAATTCATTGTAAGAAGTTTGATGATAAAAGAACTAAACAGAAGTCTATAAGCTAAACATGCAGCATCGAATTTAGTATTTAAGTTGTATGCTTCATCCGTCCAATATATCATGGGCAAATTTTTTTCTTTTCAATGTGATGCTATTGTACTTTTTTGTGGCCCTTCCGGCAACACTGCGCCCATGTGACCGTTTCCCGGCGGCGGTGAACCTCTTTGTGGTAGCCGTTTTAGCAGCAATGACCACTATTCCAGTGACCTATTCATCAACTTATTCTGGCATTCCTCTAAATACTTATCAAGCTACTTTAGCACGAATTCAAACTTAATGATTTCATGAAGTTTTGCGTCCACGTACTGTTGAATTTTCAGTAATTGAGAGATTCGTTTCTGTTTTTACTTTAAGAAGCACTTTCTTTTCTTCCTTATATAAAAAGAAGCACTTTCTTTTCTTGTGCGATTATCAGCCACTATCCAACGGGAAAACTGCAACTTCGATTTTCTTCTCGTTGATTATTCCTCAGCAATTGTACAATTTAGGCATCTCCATCTCAAAAAATTGTACAATTTAGGCATCTTTGATGAGGTATATATTGATGTTATAAGATTAGAGCCGTGTATACTAGTGATATCCAAAATGTAGAGAGCCTATTGACAGTCTAGTTTGAGGGGCCATAATGACAGTCTAGAAGAGCATTGACAATATTGTGTAAATATTTTTAAATGTTATGTTATAATATCCAGATTTCAAAACTTTGAATTTTTTTAAAGTTAAAAAGAAAAGCTTTCTTGTATGCTCATGGACAATTCCAATGAGAGTTTCTCCTTTTTTCTTTTCACATAACCTATTGTGTATTCGTTGTTATTTGATTGGTAAACCATAATCCCTCATCCTTGCAACAAATCCATCCTCTAGCAAGGTTTTTGATCTGAAGAGTGTTCTTTTTTACTTTATCTCTCCACCATTCAATTTGAAAGGTACTCTCCATTGCTTCATATCCCATCGCTAATGTGTTTAATGAACCCAAAATGAATCAAGGCTGAACGTGATTGGTGCTTGTGTCCTCATTTTGTTAATTCTTCTTTACGTTGTTAGAATCCGTTGGGCTGAAGCAGTGGAGCTGTTCTTTTGAGGTCTTAACTGGATTGTCCTTCCCGGTTTGACGATCAGCATTGGGCCTCTTTAACTTTGGCCGATCCTTTTCTCACTTCTTAGCCTCTTACTTGTAGCCTAAGTCGGTACCTCTGCACTAACTCAATTGTCTAAATCTGAAATTCGAGGTCAGTTTGTGTTTCAATAACTCTTTTGTATTGTAATTTTGAATGTTGGACTCTGTTTATGCCTCCTTAGTGGAAATTTTCAGTGTTTTCCTCGTTTATTCCTCTCCGGTATTGGAAAATTGGCCTTGCTTTCCTTTCTGAACAATTGTTTTTGCCGCCTCTAGTGTCTGTCTTTATTGGAATAATGTAGTCTCACTGACCCTCGTGCATTGTGATCATCGACTCGATAGTTTCTTTCTAGCTACCACCAGCAGTTGCACCTGGGATTGATTTTTATAGCTCCTTGTATCTTTGTTTTGGGGAAGCCTCAAGTTCTCTCACCTTTTAAACAGTTGGTTTGACCAAAGGTGTAGCTGAAGTCTTATTAGTCTCTTTTTCACAGCTCTAGTATGGTGTTTGGCAATGATAAAAAGTGCTTAAAAGCACTAACTTTTAGGCATAAAAAGTACAAAAATAAGCCAAAAGCCAAAAGTTGGGTATTACTAACTTATGGCTTTTGGCTTTTAGCTTAAAAGCTACTTTTAATAAGCCAATCCAAACACCCTCTAGGTTGTTGATTGACTTGATGCAACTGGCAATTCGAGACCACCAGTCTATAATAGAGAATTTCCATCATTCTCCCTTTTCCTTTGATCTTGATGGGAATGAAAAATTGAGATATATCTCATTCATGTCTCTCAGCTTGATGCTGGCCGAGAGTCCCACTTAGCTTTAACTCATCTTTCCATTTCGTCCTTGCTGGCTACCTCCGATGAGATTTCACCATAACGACCAATCAAGAGATTTTTTAGGAGATCACTGTTGACTTCCCTTGAGATTGCGTCGGCAAATGTCAAATTCTTCCTCTCCCTTGCATGTATGAACTTTTGATCTTCTATCTATTGGAACATCGTCGAGGTTGGACGTTATTTTTAGAAACAATGCATTACAAGCAACTCCCTCTTTCTACAAATTTCTCAATCGTGCTCTCAAATTAGTCCACCCAGTGTTGAGTCTTAGATTTGGAATGATCTAGACGCTCTTTTCTTCCATTACGGAGCTTCCACCCTTAAAAATCTGCCAAAAGAGTTGAAGTTCCGTGTCACATGATATTCATAAAGATCAGGTGTTCTGTTCTGGTTCCGCTAGATTTATCCTTCTTCAATGCTTGCTTTGATGTATCACAATCCCATCAGTAGTTTGAACTGTCTAGAGATTCTGTTCACTGAGCCATGTGTGTCTATGTATGACGTTGACTGCTCAATAATCTGAACGTGTCAATGAATAAGGTTTTTCTCTCTCTAGACATCTCTCTGACTTAAATACATATGGTTTTTGGAGTTGGATTGGGTTTTTAACCACCACCTCCTAAGTTCCTTTCGGCACAAATTTTATCTTATGTTACTTTTTTTTTGACCAATTTTCGCCCTCACTTTCCAATTGTTGATGCATGCAGTGGGGATTATTGGGACGTGAGCCATTAGAGATATTCCGCCTTGCAGCTGGACTGTGGTATACAGAGAGAAGAGATCTTATAACAGCACTTTACACACTGTTGAGGGTATAACTCATTCTCAGTTTCAAGGAATGAAGATTTATCTCTTGTTATCTGCTTGTTAGATATGACTAAAGTGATTTTGCAGGCTGTTGTCCTTGACCAAGGACTTGAACCTGATCTTGTGGCAGATGTTCAGAGATTTTTGGACGATCTCATTAATGCTGGTGTTAGAAAGCGGTTGATTTCTCTCATAAAGGTTGTTATATTAACTTTATTTGTCTTTCATGTCTATTCCTTTGAGTTACATCTTTTCATTTTTTGAGAATCTTCAGAGCTTAGATAGAGATTTTTCTTTTCCGATGAGTGTCTTATTTGTGTATGTTTTCCTTCAACTCAATCATTGTTTGAGTTTTTCACTATTAGTTTAAAGTGTGAAAAATTCATGTTTTTGCTGGAAAGTATTTTCCACTGCCCTGTTCCCTATTAAACTGACTCAATACTTTACCTTATCAATTAAAAAAAACTGAGAATGTTCCTTAAGTGCACGTGATCATGTGAAACTTGAGATGATAATTTGTTCGCTGTTCATTTTGACAGAATGAGGTGAATGAATATATGCTGATGGTTTCTTGATATTATATCTTGAGTATACTTGTAGGAACTCAATCGCGAGGAACCAGCCGGTTTAGGGGGGCCTAACTGTGAACGCTATATTCTTGATTCAAGAGGAGCATTGGTGGAAAGGAGGGCTGTTGTTTCCAGGGAAAGGCTCATTCTGGCTCATTGCCTTGTCCTTTCTGTTTTGGTTGTCCGTGCAAGTACGTTATGAATGGTTATGTTTTGATCTTCTCTTTCTTTGTTCACTCAAAAAATCATAGAAGATATTTTTTATTAGGACATACATATAGTAGCTCTGTTATTTTTATTTTTGATTGCGCGGGTTAGTAAATGAGTTGCTACATTATGATTTGCAGTTTATGTGCACTCCAGAAAGGATATAGTTAAGCAAGTGTATTTTTTTGATTAGGAGTTGCTCTTTTAGCTCCCTGTTTGTGCTTAAGACTGTTTTGCTATGCCTTTCTGTTTCTAGGCTTCTATCGTTTTTGTGCATCATCAAATGGTAAAATGGAGCTGCATTATAATGAGGGCTTATCCTTTCTTCATTCTATTTGGGCTTTTGCATGGTTTCGGGTAAAGATGTTTGTGCCTTAGATGATTTCAGGGTAAATCCTATATTGGACCATTTGGAGGGTTAATCATTCATATATTTTTCTTTTAATTCTTCATGGCTGGTTACAACTTGTTTGTGCATAACCAAAATGAGTTT
Source organism: Nicotiana attenuata (assembly GCF_001879085.1). NCBI lineage: Eukaryota > Viridiplantae > Streptophyta > Magnoliopsida > Solanales > Solanaceae > Nicotiana > Nicotiana attenuata. The sequence continues at coordinate 172,702 of NW_017670438.1, forward strand.
TCATGTTCAAGAGGCCTGATGTTTTATACTATGAACGCTTAGCTAACCTAGTTTAGTCACATTGTTATAGAAGAATCCATGGTCATAATATCAGCCCTATGTTTCTGAAGTTATACACTGTATGCTAATAAATGTTAGTTTAATATTTTTGAAGTTATTTATGTTGGAGTTCAACCATTCCTTATCTGCTATATGTGCTTGTCTGGCCTTATTTTTCTGCATATGACGCCAAAATGGAAGCGAGAACATCCTGAATGTGCTTTTGCATTGGAATAGAAGAGACTGGATTCATTCTATTTTTAAATTAACGTTGTGGTTTTCCCCTTACCAACTGCCCAAGCCTCGGTGGGCAGAATTACCTGGTACCAGTGCTGGTAGGAGGTAGAAGTTACTGGTCTGAACTCTGCCGTTATAAAAAAGAAATGTAGTGGTTCTCCCCGTTATGCTTTGTTGTATGACTTTGCCCCCCTGAATGGATGTACTTTTACTGGAGCTTCCAATGTGCTTTGAACAGCAGAAAATGAAGCAATGTTCCTTAGCCAGTGTTTCTGTTTTCAATGTAGTCAGGAAAAAGCGTATATACGTGGACAGCTCCACACTTTGTTTATCTCTTTAACAGCAATATAGTTATTCTGAAATTTTCTCTTTTACCACTGAAAAGTAACTATCTATTTCTTTTTGTAGGCCCTAAAGATGTGAAGGATGTCTTTTCTGCTCTAAAGGATAGTGCAGCAGGGCTTAGTGGTGGCACTGACACTTTAAGGCTTCAGGTTTTCGCAGCTTCTGGCCATGGTTCTCTCAAGCTTAATGATGAATAATTGGTTATGAAATTGAAAAGAGTAATATTGTGGATGGTTGAGCTAGGAAATTAAGCATTAGATCTTATGCATTTAATTGATGGTCCTTTTTTTAGCTGTATCTTTTCACATAAGAACCATGTAGCTTCTCCAAGTGCCACTTTATTCTCACTTGTCATTTCTTATTAACTTAATTTGTTAACCCTCTTGATATATATATGTACAATATATATACATATATTTTAAAGGAACCCTCTTGATAGATATCAAACTACGTGAAGATCATATTTCATTTTCGCCAGAATTGGATTTTAAAGTTCTGCCTGTTTCTATATGCCATCTCATCTTTTGTGCTGTTTAGAGGTTCCAAATCTTCTGATTCTGTGGTTTTTGGCTCTATGATTATCCAGCTTTAGATTTTCTTTTCATTCTCCGTTTCTTTTTCAAATGCTGAATAGAGGACAGAAAGGAAGTATTTCTATCTTGTCTGCATGCCATGTACCCTCCAGCTATCCTTTTTCTTATTCTTCAGTATTTTGCTCTATACTTGTATCTGATCCTGCTTTGAAAAAACTGCAGATAACATATAGTCTTCTCTTCTCTCTTGTGGTGGCCCTCATATCAGATGCATTGAGTGCAGTACCTGATAAAACACCTGTCTTGTCTTGTGATGCTTCCTTTAGGCATGGATTCCAGGAATCTGTAAGCAGACAAACATTTTAAATGTTTGACACCAACATTGTGTCATTTTCAAAACCCTCTATCACTTTTCTTCTAGGTAATGGTCGCCGGGAATGATCCTGTTGTTGAGGGCTATGTTGATTGCTTAAGGAGTTCGTGGGTTGTACATCTAATGTTAATACATGACGGGCTTGATGCAAAAGACACAGCAGCAAGTGCTTCATCAAATAATGATATAAGGAACATCTATTCATGCTTGGAAGTTATATTCTCCAACAATGTCTTCCAGTCCTGGCTGAATAAGATCCTCCTAACTCCTGCCTATCAGGTGAAAAGTGACTTCTTGTATCTGATTAAGGAACTGCTGATTGTTTTTCTTAGCCATTCTCCTTACCACTCATTGTTTTGGCTCTGATCATGACATTTGATTTACTTGTCATATTATCTTGTTGACGAGTTCTTACCCGCCATTATGACTAAGTTTTTCTCATTGATCAACCATAGTATGTAGTTTGTAATTAGAGTCAGTCTGATTCTTTATTAAGAATTATCATTATTCTCATTGGCATTGGTAATGGCATTCCCCTGTTGTTTATTTTGTTCCAAGACAAATATGCAATTTTGCTATAATCAATGTAGGACAAATCTGAATGTGCTACTTTGGGATTAGGTTATGGTTGAGGAGTGAAGGAAAACGTTTAAGCTATAGTAACTTGGTAATGGTAAGAGTAGTTGATGGTTTGCAGCGCACAAGAAAATTTGATTATGTTAATGTGTACGTAATGTATTCTATTTCTTGTGGCTTTGGGAGTCTCTCGGTAGCAACAGCTAGCGTTGTTTGTCCTGAGTGTTTCTGACCAAGCAAAGATAGTGAATTTGCTGGCCAAGGATTTAGAGGTGCTGGGGAAATTGAACGACGAGGATGGGATAAAGTTCTGGTGATCACTCCTGGCTGTTTCTGGTCCGGGAGAATGATTTCGATGGGGAAGGAAGAGATCCAAACTGAATGCTTGGACAAATTGAATAATGTTTTGATCATTTCTCCTGTATGAGGTACTGCTTCGGAATTAGCGGTAGTGCTTGCGAGTGTGAGACACATTGGAATGATATGTTCAAGCGGTGCAGAATGGATATTGAAGTTTCTATAGCCGATCCCAACTTAGTTTGCGATCTAGGCTCTGTTACCAGTCTCAAAAGAATGTTTGCGGTTTAGGCTTAATTGTTGTTGCTGGTGCACTATGAACTGGCATCCAGAGCGATAAGGGGAGAAAAAGCAAGATAAAAACATGATCAGCTGATGTTTCCTTAATTTCTAGTGCTGCCGATTCGTTCCCAAGTATTTATTTCTTTGTTTTTCAAGAATGATATACAGATACCTTTGGAGATGTATGAACCAGAACAACATTTTTATTATTTAAGGCAAATGAAAGTCTTCTTTCGCGCTCCCTTTGGGTTCTAATTGTCTTGTTTTTAAGTAACCATATATTTTCAAAAGTAGGGAAAACGGCCAAAAGGAAAAACATAGATGAAATGTGGAGGAAACATAGGGCTAATAATTGAAGAATCCGAGTATTAACGAAAGAGCTGTGAATAATTTGAAATGGAGTAGGACATTAGATTTACTTATGTCCTAAAATTTTATTTGGGCGCATAACGAGTAACTTCCTATTGGCTCAAAGCCTCGAGATATTTTTAATAGGTGAATGACTTTGTAATTGGTCATGTGAAGATATAGGGAGGAAGAGAGTGCTCATTGAATTGGTTGAATAACAATGTATAAGAAGGGCTCCGTATATGGGAGTCTTGAACTATGTATATTATTGTAACTAGTAATTCACTCTTTAACTGATTTAAGTAATTTATTCTATTGCTAAATACAAAATATTTTAGGTATTGTAGGGAAAATATTACTCCATTTTTCCTTTATGTATGACCCCTTACCTTTTTAATTTGTTAAAAAAAAGAATGATACTTGCCTATATTTTGAAATATTTTAATTTTAAACTTCTCATTTTTCCTTAATGATATGCTTTTATAGCCATAGAAATGTATGGTATGTTTAAGACCGCAAGTTCTTAGGGCTCTTTTTGATAATGTGTTTCTCATTTGAGCATTAATTGCGGTCATTGCTATGGAAAGTTGTCACTTTTGGAGACTTACACCTTGAGTACCCCAAGGAAAATGGCTTCCATGGCCTTGTGGGGTGTGGTATGTCTAACTGGTGTCTTTTAATTCTTAAATTTAATTTCCTTCTTTTTTTCAGTTTTCCTTTTTTCAGGAAGTTCGAAACTATTAATCTTCCTTAAATGAGTACGAGCTTTGTGTTCAGAAATGTTATATAGTTGTCCCACTAGTTCTCCTGAAACTAAGAGCCCATTTGGCCATAAAAAAAGATACATTTTTTCGAAATCTTTTTCACTTTTTTTCGAAATCAGTATTTGGCCATGAAATTTTCGATTTTCACTTGAAGATGAATTTCGGAATTTTTCGAAAATTTGAAAAACTCCATAATTTTCACTTCAGATCACTCACAAAAATTCAATAACAGCCCAAAATTATATTTATGTCCAAACACAATTCTAATTTTCAAATGCCATTTTCACTTGAATTTTTTTTCACTTTTTTCCGAAATTTTATAATTCTTATGTCCAAGCGCCCACTAAAGGCCAACCAGCATATACCCAATATATGAATCTAATGCTTTTAGGAAACAACATTGGGATTTAATAGGAATCTGTTAGACTTGGGAAATGATATTTTGGAATGTGTGTCTAAAATAGCAAAAGGTGTTTTACATATGTCCGATGGTTTTTATGTGTAATAGCTCGGGTGAAGAAGTGGACCATCTTCTTTTACATTGTTGGGTAGCATCTCACTTGTGGTCGGAAACTTTGTGTTCAGATCCTTCAAAGATGTCACCGGGTGTGTGTCCGGTCATTCAAAGGCTTTGCATTTTTTTGGAGGATGTGACACGGATGCGGCGGTTTTTTTGAGGATCCGAGCAACATAGCTAGAAAACACTAGGATGGTTTGGAATTTAGTGGGTGATGCCAACTGTTAAAGAGTGATGTTTAGCTGGACTTTTAGGAGACGTAAGAGAAGACCCATGGCGTGGGATGTTTCTTCACTAGCACTTATATGGGCCGCATGAGTGCAATAGAAGAGTTTAGAAGGAGTAGAGAATGATTTTGTACCCTTCAAGTAGCCTCTTATTCCTTATTTCTTTTGGTGCACTCACGGGGTTCTTATAGTAGAGAAGATTGGCTCTCGTTCATAGAAAACCACATATTTTTGTTAGGTTTTCTACTTTTTGGTATGCTACTTGTATACAAGCTTTTCCCCCCTTCATTAATAAAATTTATTACTTTATCCAAAGAAAAACAAAAACTGGCAAAAGACCTCATCACTTTAATGCTTCCCGGTTTCCGCATAATGTACTGATTATTGGTTGCTAGCCTACTGCCACTTCTTAGGTAATTTATGTTGCTATTTCTTTTTTGTTCACTGTCTCAATGCCTTGTGATCATTCACCTAGCCGTAAGATATTTTATTCCTGTAGCTTGTCATGTATAGATGGCAGCATATAATTTTGAGCTGTATAACAATAGATGTTACTGGTAGCAGATTATGCTAGTTGGTTGACTAAATTTTTATCTGTGTAGTCCTTCCATTTTGTAATTATCTCAAGTTTATTATTTTCATCGGCAGAATGACGATGAGGATATGATCTACATGTACAATGCTTATTTGCACAAGATGATAACTTGCCTTTTGTCTCATCCACTGGCCAAGGACAAGGTCTGTTTAATTTCTTTTCTGCAGTGATTCTAGTTTCTTTTGAGGATAGATGGTTGAAATTGCCTCTAAAAAAGAAGTTATGTTTGTTATTTCCTCCCAATTATGCACTTTATTTCTTTTTAAGGCGTGATGTGCAGTTAAAGGAGTCCGAATCATACTTTGCTTGCTGTCCATTTACCAAAGTGCGAAGTTAGAAATTGGTGTCTTCCTCATTTCCTTTCAATTTTTACTCTCTTTTATTACAGGTTAAAGAAGCAAAAGAGAAGGCTATGTCGGCACTTAGTCCGTACCGCTTGTCTACTTCACATGATTATACTGTGGATGGAATTGGACATTTTCAAAATGCCACTGAACCAGCGCCACAAACTTTTGTCTCTCTCTTGGAGTTTGTGAGTGAAATTTATCAGGTTAGTGCCGTTTGCTGTTTCTTTTTTCCTGGGCGGGGAGTTTTCATCTTGGGTAGGCGGTGTTAACTTATCGTTTTTTGTCTGATGCTGATGATCTCTTTGTGTTGGAGTCTTCTGTTACAAAGTGGGTTGTTTGGGGAAGACATTATCAATGTTCGCTGTTCGCTGTACTAGTAGTCTCTGAGCTATTGAGTTTTGCCTGGTTTCTTAGTTTAAGCACTGGAAAGACCTAACTATGCTGTTACCGCAATCAGTAAATGATTTAAGACTATCTTGGGGTATAACCAAGCATAGGCAACATAAATAAAGACTTCAGCTTCTTTTTGACGAGGCACAATAACGCAAAATGGCTGCCCTTGCTCAATTTGGCTGACATTGAGCTGAAGTTTTCCTTGTATGGGAGTCTTTTGTTACATACAATGTTATCAAAGGCTCGGTTGAGTAGCAATTAAACCCTGAAGCTCAGTTAAAACCAAGTTATGCGCTTCGCCTTGCTTAGGTGGCACTTCAATGTTGGTGGTAAGGTGATAAGGATGACCTCATCACCCAGGGACTCCTCTTTAAGTGATCATCAATAGACAAAATAGTGATGGTAAACTAATATATTAATTGTTAAAAAACGTTATGGATGAAATTGTAATAAGCTATAATAAGAGAGTAATAATTTAGTATAAGAAAACTAGCCAAATTAAAAATTAAACTACGTTTGTCCCCCTGAATCAAAAGTTAAAAATGGGTTTTAAACTTGATGGGCATGATTTTTACTTCGTATATTGTGCTTATTATAATTTTTTTTTCAAATTATTTTATCCAAACAATAAATGTTTGTGTTTGTTGTTCTTTTTCTTGCATTACATATATAAATTTCTTTTTTTTTTCATTAGTCCCATTCTTTTTTTTCCATTAGTGGACCTTTGTTGTAGATGTTAAACATTGATGTTCACCGTACCTATGGTCTCTGAGATATTGAGCTTGCCTGGTTTCTTTATTTAAGCACTTCAACAGATTTAGCGCCTATGCTGTTAGCAGCAGTGGTATTAAAAGCCATTGCTTCGTTGTTTAAAGCGACGTCAAACAAGGAGTTTTTCCTTCATGGCAATGCCATGCACTTCAAAGAAGTGTGTACTTCAAATAATGACGCATAAAGCGATCCAAAAAACAAAGCATTGTTTTTTGAATCTCAATTTTGAGTTGTTGGATTTATATTGCTATTATTGTATGTTGGATGCTAAATTTAGTTATTTTAATTGCACTTTGATTATTATAGTACTTAATTCAAGTATGTTTGGTCTTTTCTATATTTTCCATAGTTGTTTGGTTACTTGAAAGAGTCTTATATTCAAAATTGCTTTGCTATATTAAGGAATGATTTAAGACTATCATGGGGTAGAACTAAGCGTAGGGCATAGGCAACAAAAATAAAGACTAGAATTCTTTTTTGATAAGTTAGGTAGTTAGCCTCACTAAGAGAGTGCTGAAGTATGTACTGAGAGTGAGGGCCATCTTTCTTATAACTATGTACTATCTAATTCTCTAAGTAAAAGTTAGTATCTACTTTTTGAGCCCCTAAAGATCCTCAAATGTATGCCCAAGTGATTGCTAGAATAGACCATGAAAAGCGTGCTTGTGTACTGTATCAACCGATACTTTTAAACATCATATTTTAGGCTGTTAAAGGGAAGTCGATCTGCACTATTGCATGACTCCTTATTACAAGGTAATCTATCTGCTTAAACCTGTTACGAAGTGAGATTGACCCATTCCAGTAGATGTTTTATGTGGTTTTTGAAGGCCGTTAAGGATTGTTTTATTGACGTCGTGGTACATGGTCTGCATTGTCTTGAGGTTATTTTAGTGAGTATCCGTTAAGAATGAGTTTGTGACGAAACTAAAGTTGTGGCATCACAATCAATGAAGTTGGAATTAAAGCCCTGGAAGATCAAGACCTTATGGTGTGACTTAGTGGTCGATGAAATGGGTGCAAACCTTGAAAAGCAGGGTTTAAATCCATTAGAGATAAAAAAAACACTAACTTATTTCTTCCCGCCTAGCTAAGCTTTAGTAGGTAGAGTTACTCCGTACCTGCGTTGGTGGGAGGTAGTAAATACTCGGTGGAATAATCGAGGTGCGCAGATGCTGGACCGTGTACTGCCGTTATTAAAAAAAAAAAAGAAAGCAACGGAAGACCAAGATTCAGATCCCAGCAGAAACAGAATTGCTGGGTTATTTCTTCCCATCTGCCTAAGCTTTGGTGGGGCGTTGGTTATGCTGTACTGATAGGAAGATACAAATATCCAATGAAAACTGTCAAGAGGCATGCAAGATGGCCCTCTCACAACTCACAACTATTATTTTAAAAGAAGTTAAAAAACATGAAATTGTGGAGACAGAAGTTACAAATTGCTTCTTCTTCTTCTTCCATCTTTCTTGTGTTCTTTTTCCCTGTATGATTGTTATCGTCTTACTTTGACTTCTTTGTCTGTGTTCTTTCATTAGAGAGAACCCGAGTTGCTGTCTGGTAATGATGTTCTGTGGACATTTGTCAACTTTGCCGGGGAGGATCACACTAACTTCCAAACACTTGTAGCATTTTTGAGAATGCTGAGTACCTTGGTAAGTAAGTTTGGCGATATTGTCAAGTTGGTAAAAGTTTCATACCTTCTAATGATAAGCATGCATCAACTAAGTCTTGTGATTGTCATGCATCTAACCCAGGCTTCTGGTGCTGAGGGTGCTTCCAAAGTTTTTGAGTTACTTCAGGGAAAGACATTCCGTTCTATCGGATGGAGCACTTTATTTGATTGTTTATCAATTTATGAGGAAAAGTTCAAACAAGCTGTGCAAAGTCCTGGCGCAGTTTTGCCAGAGATACAGGAAGGAGATGCCAAAGCACTTGTTGCTTACTTGAATGTTCTGCAAAAGGTGAGTGATATTACTGGCCTAGCTCATTTTTGTCTATGTTCTTTACAGTTTTCACTTTATAGACTAGAATGCAGTGTGGTGGAAACGTTATCTCCTTTGTGTCTCAACTAATTTCATGTCTTGTTTTTGGGGAGCTTTGCGTGGGAACATATCTTCAGTTACATATTCAAAAGTACCTAGGTATTTAGCCGCCACGAAGTCTGAAACTATTCCGCGTTTTATATGTGTACTACTTTGGCTTCATGTAAAAACATCACGCTGCACTCTTTCTGTGAAAAATAATCGATAATCAGTTTTTGATGGGAAGCCCTAGTTGTTTCTAATGAATGTTGGGAACTATAAACTGCAAAGCTGGTGCTTAAATTAATTTTATAATATCTTAGAGAATTGGATAACATAATAGGCTCCTGATATTTCTTTAATCAGTTAATTTTTAATTCACAGTTAATTTTCTCAACTTTTTTTTGATAAGGAGAATCCCTGAGGGCCAGCAGTGCTAGGTTTGAACCTCGGTGGATAATGGGCCTGGCCCTCTACCCTTCTCCACTCCACTTAAATATCATGCTTTTGTCTACTTTAGGATTCGAACCCGTGACGTGCGCCTACACATGTACCACTAGACTAAAACCCTGGGGACTGGGGGCAGTTAATTTTCTCAACATAACCTACTTATAGTTAGTGTGGTCTAAGAAATTTTGTAAGATGCTAATTGTTTTGATAGCAGGTTAGAGATAATAGAGGTACCTCTGTTTAGCTAAAAAGGCCTGTGGAGGAACAGCTTTTTACCTCAACTAAACCCTATAATGCACTGAGATAGAAATGAAATAACATTTTGTATGGAAGGTCATGGATTTTTCTCTCTCAAGTGATTAATCAAGAGATCTCTTAACATCGATTTTGATTTATTTTTAGGAGATTGTAATGGAAATTCAGTCTATGTACGTTTTTCTGCTCAGGTGCGCGGATATAACAGACTTGAGATGATTTTTTGTGGTGCAGGTTGTTGAAAACGCGAATCCCGTAGAAAGGAAGAATTGGTTCCCTGATATTGAGCCGTTGTTCAAGCTCCTTGGTTATGAAAATGTCCCTCCCTATCTCAAGGTAAGTCGTCTATTTTCTTGTCTCTTTTGGTTTAGTTCGCTCTTTCAGTTTCATGCTTATATGTTGCCACTAAGTTCTGCTACTTATTATTTTTGTACTACCTGTGATTAATAGGGTGCGCTAAGAAATGCGATAGCTACTTTTGTTCAAGTATCACCAGTTATGAAAGATACAACTTGGAGGTATTTAGAGCAATATGATCTACCTGTAGTTGTTGGGAATACAACACAACCCTTGACACCACAGGTTGGTGTGTCTGTGTTATTTTATCTGCTTGGCAGTCTCCGTGTCTTATTTTTTATATATAATAAAGTAATCATTTTTTAATAAAGTTGGGAAAATCCCGTGTACAAGAGGTCAATCTGTTTTATTAAGTAGAGCTCGATTGTGTTGGATCTGTATTGCTGGGGGG
>NW_017670438.1:182839-214144 GCF_001879085.1 Nicotiana attenuata
ATGGGTGGGTGGCCGCTGGAATAAATGAAAAGATTAGACCATCACTCTGCCTGAATGAAGATGCAATTTTGCTTTTTCTGATAAGGCGACTGTTTTTCATGGTCTAATTGTCATTTGCCTTCCCAAGGCAATTCCTTATTCTCTCCCCCATCTTCCCTCTGCTTTGTCTATTTTTAAAGGGGAACTATCTCATCCCAAACTTGGTTCTTGCAGGTTTATGATATGCGATTTGAGCTGAATGAAATTGAAGCTAGGAGGGAGCAATACCCTTCAACTATATCATTCATTAATTTGTTGAATACACTTATTGCCGCTGAAAAGGATGTTAGTGATAGAGGGCATAGGTATTTGGCTTTTGGCTATCACATGTACCATATCATGGTTTCTAGTTAATATTTTTCGGGAATTGTATTATTTCTCATTCCGAGCTACACCTCTGCAGATTCATTGGCATCTTTAAATTCATTTATGATCATGTCTTTGGGCCATTCCCACAGAGAGCTTATGCTGATCCGTGTGAGAAGTGGCAACTTGTCATAGCTTGCCTCAAACACTTCCAGATGTTAGTCTTATCTCAATTTCCTCTATGGCCCTTTGTAAATTTTTTTTAATGTTTTTCTCTCTTGGGCCTTGTCTATGAGGGGTTTAAGATTTACTTGTAGATTTATGAAAGAAGTTGCTGACTTTCATGTCGAATAATGTTATATGCAGGATGCTGAGCATGTATAGTATCAGAGAAGAGGATATTGACAGTGTCGTGGACCAATCTCAGCTATCAGAAGCAGGGCAATCTACTCCGCTGCAGATGCAGCTGCCTTTAATAGAATTGATGAAAGTATTACTTCCTCAAACTACTCTATTACTTTACTTTAGTGTCTCTTTGTCCTGTTGATGCAATCTGATTTTGTTTTAGTGTCTCTTTGTCTTGTTCATATCTAGCAAGTATTTGCTATTATTTGTATGCTAAAGTTACTATTGCCATACTTATCGTTGACAACATGAGTTATGTAAATTCTTTTTGCTGTTACGCAGGATTTTATGAGTGGTAAAACTGTGTTTCGGAATATCATGAGTATTCTTTCACCAGGAGTCAATTATCTAATCGGTGAACGAACAAGTCAAATTTACGGGCAACTTCTTGAAAAAGCTGTCCTGCTTTCTTTGGAAATTGTAAATCTCGTATTGGAGAAAGATTTAGCTGTGTCTGATTTTTGGCGTCCTTTGTATCAAGTAAGGATCCTAAACTTCATCTCGAGTTTCCTGCTTTTTCTTTTCTGTAGCCTGACCTCCACTGGATGAAGCTGCTAACTTTAATGAATATAATGTTCTGCTAATTTTATCGTAACCACTATTCAGATTACTGCCTATACCAATTGTAATGTGTCATAGTGGTTGTTTTCTTTGCAACTAGTTAAAACGGGAGCATAGATGCTGTCGCTTTGGTCTGATATATGTTGGGACTGTTCATGTTAATTCACAATGCCCGTTTTTATTTTTATTCAGATTGTTTTATTTATTCTATGCTTGTTCATAATAAAACTTGTCAATACCAAAAGTTTTAGTCTCTGTTTTGCATGATGGGAAATTTAATGTACTACTCCCTCCGTTTCATATTAAATGAGGTACTTTCCTTTTTAGTTTGTTCCAGAATAAATTACACATTTCTAAATTTGGAAATAATTCAACTTTAAAGTCCTCATTTTACCCATTTTACCCTTAATGAGAAGCTTTTATAACCACACAAAAGTCATGGACCCACAAAGCTTTACCCCTTAAGCTTTTAAGACCACAGATTTCAAAAGTCTTTCTTTTTTTCCTTAAACTCCGTGCCGAGTCAAACAACCTCATTTAATTTGAAACGGAGGGAGTAATTTTTTGGGTCAATGGTTGTGTATAATGTTGACAATATTTTTCTCATACGTTAAAATGGAGAATAATTGTGTCCCCCTGAGGGCAGCTGTTATTTTCTGTGAGAAATCTGCTTGATTATTCCCTCAAGCTACTGGGATTAAATAGTGAGCAACGTAGTTGTTCACCAATTTTATTCATTCCAATTGAACATGATGAATAATTTCAAGGTTTGGAAACTATATTTCGTGAGAACATTACATCATCCGAACAGAGATGGCAAATCTAATTAAGAGCCATCGCTTCGTTGTTTAAAGTGTTGAAGAAATGTGGAACTGAGGGGTTATTGCTTCTTTGATAGAGCCATGTGCTTTAGAGAAGTTTGGGCTTCAAACAATGGTGCACAAAGTATGATTCTAATCACAATTGGTCGCTTTTCTGAATCTGAACTTTGAGGAGTTGGATTAACCTCGGCATTACTGTATATTGGATGCTGAAATCAATTAGACTTTAATTTAGTTTCTCAAAAAAAATTAGTTTTTGTTGTCTTTGGGAATGTTTGATATACTTTAGTTTCTCATAATTGCGCATTTGCCTTTGAAGAAGCGTGGGCTTTTCTTTCTTCTTGCTTTTCGCTTCGAGCACTATGTATCTTGTCGCTTTGTTGTGCTTTTCGCTTTTCAAAACATTGGGCTGGGAGATGATTGAGTAAATCATTCACTACAGGTGGTTAGTGAAGAGCGGCCAACATATAGCTGTAGATATTAATACAAGACCAATCATAAGATACTGAATCTAGGACGGGTGATTTTAAATTATCAGAAAAGAAGAAATTTCACAATCTGTAACTCCTGACGCACTTTCTTAGTTCTGTTATATTAAATGATTTTGAATCTGGTTTCTTGAATGTCTTGACTAGTTTTTTTGGTATATATTCTAGGTCTCTTACACTTCTTATGGATGGGTAGCTGCCACCTCCTTTTTTGCTGTATTTTCTGCTAATAGAATTTCTTTTTTCCATAGAGACCTTGTAACATTATTTGCCAATAAGATTTTATGCAAACATGTTAATTTTTGAACCTTTTTTCAAGTGGACACTGGTTCCATAGCGGCCAGAACATACAGGAATAGTTTTGGCCATGCTTTTAGTTTTACTTACTATCAATGCCACTTTACAGGGTAACATGTTGTCTTTGCCACTAGCAGCACTTTTTAATGTTCAATTCTCGAGTAGTTACAGGTATTTCCGTGGAAGAACATTAGGGTAATATTTTCGTAGATGGAGAATAACTGATATTAAACGGATCAATGTTACTACAATGAATATTCTTAAAATGAAACATGCTGCACGTGATCATGTGTATGCACTAAAACTTATATATGATTTGGTCGAGTTGTTTGGCTGCATATTGTTGCCTTCTTTTGCTGTCATCTCATTGTCTAACTGGTGCTTCTTGTTTATTCAGCCTCTGGATGTCATTCTCTCACAAGATCAGAACCAAGTTGTGGCTTTATTGGAGTATGTCAGATATGATTTGCAGCCCCGTGTTCAACAATCCTCTATCAAAATAATGAACATCCTTAGGTAATACTTTCATCCTCGCCTTTTTATTTCTACTTCCTTATCCCCAAATGTTTGTCATTCTCTTAGTCCCAGTTGTTCAAACAACATGATTAAATGCATTGATTGAAGTTCTGTTCCTTCACGCCAATGATATTTCTGTTACCAACTCAAATGCGGGCATTTACCTTTTACAGTTTCCCACCTTTTTTCTTTCCCTTCTAATTAGTTTTTACTGAAAGCACAAACTATTTTAGGGCAACCGAAAGAAGAAATGTAGCATCATATTTGGAATTAAGAAATGATTGCATTGTCTCATGTTACAGTACCAATTTCTGACGTTAATGGTGCTTTATGGCAGTTCTCGCATGGTTGGGCTTGTTCAGTTGCTCATAAAATCCAATGCTGCAGGGAGCTTGATTGAGGATTATGCTGCCTGCTTAGAGCTGCGATCTGAAGAATGTCAAATTATTGAGGACTCCCGTGAAGATTCAGGTGTTCTCATACTGCAAGTAAGTTCCTGGATCTAAGACCTTTAGAATTGGAAGGTGAGAAGATTTTAATCTAGCAAATAGGGATCCTGTATTCTTTAGCCAAGTTTCACTGGACTGATGGGAATGACGGAGAAGGATGCAATATAGAATAGTTGGTAGAAGGGCAAAATTTGCCATAAAATGACTGGAAGGTTTAACTGAAACATTGAATGAGGTGGAATCTGTATTCTTTATTACTTAGTATGATACTGTATAATTGTAACCCTAATCTACTTAGACAATGTACTATTAGAGGAATTTGAACCTTCTAGTTTAACTTCGAAGAAAAGGACTTCCAATAACATTTTAAGAAGGGACTGCATTGCTATATGCAGAATATGCAAATAAAATGAGTTATTTTTGAGAAACTATGATTAAACACAATCAATAGCATCAATTTCTAAGAACTTGCTATGGTAATTGCATATGTTGGTCGAATATCTTAGTTCCTCATTAACAATATGTATTTAGAAATGGAAATATTATGTGTTCCCTTGGGATGTCAAGATAAGTGTCTGCCCACTGTGATATGTTGTAGTTCTGCAGTTAGCTTTTATAACTGTTATGTGCTTTCAATTTCACATACTTCTGCATTTTATATTTGTAACCTATACATTTATTTTTCCTTACTAAATGTAGCATGCCCTTTCCCTCCTTCGTGAGTTTTTTGAGTCCTGACCCCTAATTTAAATATTTTAAGCTTCCCTGTGTCTTGTTTATTAGTTTGAAGTTTTGAAGTTCTCTCCTTTTTATTAATAAAGGTTTGAAGTTCTCTATTCTTTCTTTAGGCAATCATAATCAGTGGGTTCCTGAACTTGGAACATTAAGACGAAATTAAGTTGTGGTGTTGCACTCCCTCTGTCCCAATTTATGTGACACTATTTCCTTTTTAGCCTGTCCCAAAAAGAATTGACACCTTTTTATATTCAGGAACAGTTTACCTTAAAACTTCTCATTTTTCCTTAATGAGATGGCTTATAGCCACATAAATTTCTAAGGCTTGTTTTAGACCACAAGTTTCAAAATCTTCCTTTCTTTATTAAACTCCGTGCCTAGTCAAATACCATCACATAAATTTGGATGGAGGGAGTATCTTTTTCAAAGCTTCTGATTCCTTGAACGACTTTTCCTTATCTGTTTGAATAAAAAGAGATGTTCTTACTTAGGCATAGATGTAGCATCCTGAAAAGTATTTGTAACTACAGTCAAATACATGCTGGAATACCGGCATGTATTTTGTGTACCGTATGGAAGGAAAGAAATGCCAGATGTTTCGAAGCCAAAGAATGCTCAATCCAGCAAATCAAATTTAAGCGTACACTTTTGTTTTCATTTTGGTGCAAAAAGGAATTCGTAGAAGAAGCAGAATCAATACTTAGCTTCTTAGAATCCCTATAAGATTAGAACAAGATTTTGTTTTGTTATTTGTTCACTTGTATGTAATTCAGCACTTTCTTAGTGCTACTGATTTTATAAAACTTACCATTTCTCAAAAAACTTTACTCAATAACAGATGTGTTTCTTCGCTTTCTTTTTGGTGTAATATGGCTTCATTTAATGATGTAGAAGCCATGATTGTTTGAGCACATTACCTGACATGTAATGGTGCTATATTGTAAATACTCACCAGCATTCACTTGATGTTGGATATCCATGAAATCTTCTTTCAAAAAATTAATTAATACTTTTAGTTATCTTCACTTATGATTTTAAAGAATGAAATCAGTCAAAGCTAGTGCTCTTTTCCTTCTAAATTTTGGTTAGGATCATTGACTGATTCTCCGGTTTCAATTGCAGCTACTTATTGATAATATTAGCCGGCCTGCCCCGAATATCGCACATCTATTACTCAAATTTGATGTCGATAGCCCTGTGGAGAGGACCATGCTTCAGCCAAAATTTCACTATAGGTTCTATTCAATTGACATGTTTTTTCTACTCCGGTGCCCCTTTGTTTACTCGAGGGCTTGAAATTCCTTTCTTTGTACTGCAGTTGCTTGAAGGTCATTCTTGATGTGTTGGAAAATCTTTTGAAGCCTGATGTCAATGCTTTGCTCCATGAATTTGCGTTTCAGGTTTGAATGGTTTGACCATCGTATTGCATTGTAATTTGTAAGTTCTTGTTTAATGCCTTTTCATGTGAAAAGGGATTGTCTAATGACTTTAAGCCGCAGAGGTTTGTCAGTCTATATTCCTGAAAACTGCTATAACTCCTTTAACTTTGGTGGGCTTATAATTGGTTATTATATGCAGCTTCTTTATGAGTTATGTACAGATCCCCTGACTTGTGGTCCTATGATGGATCTGTTAAGCACCAAAAAGTATTGGTTCTTTGTGAAGGTGCATATCAACTAATGCGTAGATTGAAATTATGTTATCTATTCACATTTTAGAAAACTTTCTTCTTGATCAATGTTGTCTCAGTTGTTTGTTTAAATTTTATCTTTACAGCATCTGGATATAATTGGAATTGCTCCACTACCCAAAAGGAATAGTAGTCAGGCACTTCGCGTCAGTTCTCTTCATCAGGTCTGTTTTTGAATTTGAGCTAGTAGTTCTTCCTTCTTTCCTCTATTTAACAAGGTGAATATGCTTCAAATTCTTATCCAAGTTTGCTTACCTGATCTAATTCATTTGTCTCACATCTCCCTTGTTTCTCCAGAGGGCATGGCTGTTGAAGCTGCTAACTGTAGAATTACATGCGGCTGATATGTCTAGTTCCACCCATCGAGAAGCTTGTCAAAGTATCTTATCTCAATTATTTGGGGACGGAATTTTTGAATATGATGCTGATCTTGGTGTATCTTCTCCCAATCATCAAAGCAGTCCTGCAATGAATGGAGCCAGAATGATTAGTAAGGCTAAGGTAAAGTTTTTACTGCTCATTGTGTCATGAGTTTATTCAGGTGTACTGTTGAAGTGTGTGACTATCTCATCTAAAACATGGAATTCTTTCGGCATTTTTTTGATAATGAGTGGCAGTGAGAGTCAAACCCAGAAACCCTGCGTGCTCTGATGCCATGTTGAAGTTCCACCCTCTGATGTTGATTCCCTTTGATAGTATGCACATGTGTCATGTATAAGTCGCTCCTAAACCTGTGCACCAAATTATAGCTTTTACTACTATCAAAGTATTTATAATGATTCTGTGACTGCAATTTCATACCCTTTGGTGGTCGTTTCTTTGTGGACAAAATTATGATGGGATTATAATGCAGGATTGTGATACTGGAATTAATAATCGTTGGATTTGTAATGCTGAGATTAATACTTTATGATTTGCTTCAAGCATTGCATTAAAAATGAGAAATATGGTGTATAATCTAAGCTTGATTTTAAACTGGAGAAACTTGGATAGATTTTTGTTTCTAGTATTAAACTTGACCTGCGTACATTCCCGTTATCCCATTTTATGTGAAGCTTTCCCTTTTAGCTGATATGCAACTAGATTGTCAAACTCCTTCCCGCTATACCCAGCCAATTCTCAATAACATAAGGTTTACATTTTAACAGAAAAAATGAAAGCCAGGTCTCTACTTCTTCATGAGGATGAAAGGCCTTGTTATCATCTAGGTCTACGTTTGTCCCAAAAAGGATGACAACTTTCTATATTTAGAGAAAATTTAACTTTAAACTTTCACCATATTATCCTTAATGAAATAATTTATAGCAACAGAAATGTTGTTGGCATGTTTTAGACCATAAATTTAAGAAAATCTATCTCTTGTTCTTGTATTCGGTACCAGTCAATACCATCACATAAATTGGGATGAAGTAAATTTTGGGAAAGGCTTTGGCAGAAGGACCATTTTCCATGTTATTTGTTTTATCTACGTATAGCTAATCCTTACTTTTAACTAATGTGGAAAAATGTAGCCGTCTCACAGGTAGAGAAATCACACCTTTATATACTTAGTTATGTATTCAACACGCTTCTTCACATGCAAGCTTGATTCATTTTTCACGGGTCAAGCACATAAACTTTTTTTAAATAACAGGTGGCAGCGAGAACCGAACCCGGGATCTAGCCTGTTTCAATACAATGTTAAAGTGTCTGACCATGACCAACTCATCTAAAAGCTTAAATTGTCGTAGAAAGAGAGAGAACACATTTTTATTTATTTATGTCTTCAACATCGAAAATATAAATGCAACTAAAGTATAAAGTAATGCCAAATTTAATACTGGGATTTTTGTAACCCTGGTAACTAAATGAGCTGTTATTGTGGTATTGCTTCCTTGTCACTTATGTTTTCTTCTTAATATTTTTTGGATAAGTATCTTTTATTTTCTTTATTAAAGCAAGTTGGAACAACTTCCTTTTGCATTCATGTATAGGTATTGGAGTTGCTTGAAGTTGTCCAGTTTAAATCTCCTGATACTCTGTTGAAATCTTCACAAGCTGTTTCGAGCGCGAAATATGGGTTTCTGGTAAGAACCATATTGTGTTTGAATCCGTTTTCCTTGATTTTTCTGGGTGTAGGATTTTCATTCTCTGGCATTCGGCAGGCTGAAGATATACTTACCAATCCTGCAACTTCTGAAAAAGGTGGTGTTTATTATTACTCGGAGCGTGGAGATCGTTTAATTGATCTAGCTGCATTTCGTGACAAATTATGGCAGGTGCAGTATTTTTTATCGCCACACCACACTTTTCCTTTGTTTTGTCGCCTTTATTTTTGTAAGATCCCTTTAGCCAAGTGAGATTGCTTCTACCCACTGGGGGTGCTACATAATGGTTCTTTTAAATTTTGATCCCTCTTTCAGAAGTACAGCTTGTTTGATCCCCAGAATAGCTCCTTTAATAGTGAAGTTGAGCTTAATGAAATTCGAGATGCAATTCAACAGCTGTTACGATGGGGTTGGAGATACAACAAAAATCTTGAAGAACAAGCAGCTCAGCTTCATATGTTAACTGGCTGGTCTCATATTGTTGAGGTCACATTGCTTCTCTTTGTCACTTGGTTTTCAACTCATCGATATGCTCTGATATATGTGAGTGCGTTGGGCTGACATATCCTGTTTATGCAATTTTTCTTGCTAGGTCTCGGCCTCCAGAAAAATATCCTCTCTTCCCAACCGTTCTGAAATATTATTTCAGTGGGTGACCATTTCATCATTTTTTTTCATTTTTTTGCTAACCTATGATCCCGTCTCACCTTTACTTCCATACATAGGTTGCTAGATGCTTCTCTCAGTGCTTCTGGTTCTCCTGACTGTTCATTGAAGATGGCACTGATATTGACGCAGGTTGCACTTATCTCATCTTCTTGGTTTGTTGAAGTTGCGGCACCCTGTATCTAAGCTACCTCGATCATTGTCCTTATTTTGTTTAAGATATTTTTCTAGGTTGGTCTCACATGCATGGCCAAGCTACGTGATGAAAGGTTCTTATGCCCTAGTGGTTTAAACAATGATACTGTCACTTGTCTTGACATCATGATGACAAAACAATTATCTAATGGAGCATGCCACTCTATTCTATTCAAGCTTATACTGGCAATTCTTAGAAACGAATCATCAGAAGCATTGAGGAGGCGGTATAATGCTTCATATTTGATTTCTCCATTCCTTTATCTTTGCTATAGAAACAAAGGAAGTTCTGACTTTTGGTGTATGTTTCCTGACTACAGCCAATACGCTTTGCTCCTTAGCTATATCCAGTACTGTCAGCATATGCTTGATCCTGATCTTCCAACCACAGTTCTGCAATTATTGACAATGGATGAACAGGAAAATGGAGATCTGGATCTGGAAAAGGTTATACAATCTTAGTGGGGAAACCGACCTTTGCACCTCCCTCTTGTTATGTTCTTACTGGATCAATTTAACACAATGATGTAGAAAGTTCTTTCTTCATTTTTTAATTCTGTTCCACCTTAAACATGAACAGATTGTCAAAGATCAGACTGAAATGGCACATGCAAATTTTTCAATAATAAGGAAGGAAGCTCAATCGCTTCTAGATCTGGTGGGTATACACAGACGAAATTAAGTTCTTAATTTTATTTGTTGTATCTTCTGATGCTGGTCTTAATGTCTTGATCCTATGGTATATAAATATTTGCATTTCAATTCTCTCTCCTTTCTGCATGCCCACAAGCCTGTTGAAGCTAATTAGGATCTTTAAGCTTGTCCCTTAACCCAACGAGACAATGTTATCAGTAACTTGAATATTCTCATTTGTATGCTGTGATGGATTAATGGTAATTAAGTACTTGTCAATTTAATTAAACGGTGTTGATAACTAGGATTATAGAACAGCTGGATTTGAATACGGAACCAACTTAATAAGAACCATTTCATTAGCTAGAATCATAGATCATACAGTATAATCAGGATAATGCAAAAGAACTTTTATTGGACATAATTGAGGAGTTACAGAGCATCACGTTGCTAATGAAGTGGATTTTTTAAGTTTGGTATGAATGGTGAAGTTTCATTGGCGAAAAATTTAAGTAAATTGGGGGGTGGGGGGTGGTCATTGCAATAGGGAGTACGTGGTGTGAAAGGTTGTCATAGAGCATTAAATAATGATGACATAACAACATCTGCAATATATTTTGATTAATTGGTCACAGCGCTAGCCTCAATATTTGAAGCTTCTCAGATCCTTAGTCATCACTTCTTCTGTAGCATAGCCCAGGAGATAATAAGATTTAGTTCGATATGAAGGAAAATGTATTATCAAGAAATCTTCTCCTTGATAAAACTTGTGTTGTAGTAATTAGTTACACTGAATTCCCCAACTAGCTCGTATTGAAGCATAGGTATTATTTTGGTGGTTGTTTGGTTGCATGGAATTGTTGAATATATTTTCTTTGTAGATTTTCTACCAAATGAGAAAGTAACTTCTCTCACTCATTGGTGCAAATTCTTTGCTTTAAACTAGCTCAAGTGTTACTCGATATCACTTTCTTCAGCTATCACTTTGACATTGTTGTCAATGTTCAGTACATAAATATCCTCAGAACCAAAAAAAAGAAGCAGCTCAGAACGCTAGTCTCATATCATATTCTCCACTTTCTATGATTATCATATGTCATCTACTTCTATACTCGATCAAACACTTAAAAATGATTTCCTGCGGTAAAAGCATTTTCCACCATATCAGACACTCTATTACTCTATATTTTCCTTTTGCATTTTGAGGTGTATATGTGTTAAAATTGCTGTTCTGCTGCATTAGCTTACTGTGTTCTTTGCTTTGTTCGAAAAATAGATCATAAAAGATGCAACCCATGGCAGTGAATCTGGAAAGACTATCTCGCTCTATGTTTTGGATGCTTTAATTTGCATTGATCATGAAAAGTTTTTCTTGAGCCAACTGCAAAGCAGAGGCTTTCTGAGGTCTTGCCTTGTGAGCATCAATAACTTTTCTCAGGTATTTGATCCATCTCCTCCATAAGATCTCTGTTGATATCTGGGCAGTCTTGCCTTTATGTCAAGCATTACTGTTATACATGATAGAGAGCGATAAAAATCTCTGTTTTCCTGTTGGAGCATCTGATCTCTTTTCCACTAAGTTCATTTTTTTGGGTGTAAAATGTGTTCCACTAAATTTCGTTTACAGGTTTCCATTATTTCCTTCAAGTTTCACTTTTAAGTCGTCAACAACTTTGTTATGCCATTATTTATTAATTAGTAATAACCAAATTTATAGTATGTTCACTAGAGTGTCATTATTCTTTTGTCTACCCTGTATTTGTTTCCTTAGCTGTGCAGCATACTGTTATTTAACTGAAGTGTAATCCAAGCACATGCAAAAGCCTCTTTATTATGACATTTGTTCCTTTGCTAATTGAAAAATCTTAGTAAGCCAGCTTACTTCTGTTTTAATATTCTTCTGTTTTGGTATTAATTCAAGCCATGACTTCTAGTAGTACCAGAAATGGCAAAAGAAATGAGTAACAAAAAATGTTGATCAATGAAGCAATGATTTTTTGTATCAACTTCAGTAGATCCAGTGTCAACCACACAAATAAGGTTGCGTTTTTTTTGGTTTTGTTGTTGTTGATAATGATGTTTTAGAGTTATTTTGGACCTTTATCGAAAAACTTTTTAATCTTTTTCTTGTATAAGTGAGTGAGCCTCGGAGCAACAATAAAGTTGTCTCCTTGTGACCTATAGGTCATGGGTTCGAGCAGTGGTTTCCACTGAAGGCTGTTAGGTTAGACCACCTACATTACACTCGTCTGGGTGCGGCCCTTCCTCAGACCTTGCGTGAATGTGGGATGCTTCGTACACCGGGCTGCCCTTTTTTTCTTGTGTAAGTGATTCTTTGTATGCAAAGTGCGGTGAAGAGTAAGAAGATGAAAGCATGGGAAAGTCATGATTATGTCACAGTCCATGCAGCCTCATTAGGGGTGTATTTACCCCTCCCCTTGAAATGTGTATTAAGTTTCCAACCTGATGGAAACCCTTTCAGTGTTTTGTGTCTTTTATGACACAAATTCAGATTCTATGTATTAACTTGCAGAATACGTTTTTTAAATTATTTTTGTTTTTGTTTTTGTTTATATATTTTTCGTGGGTTTTAAAAGTTTGATTGGAGTCCCTCATCAGGATGGTGGGCTATCTTTGGAGTCAATGCAGCGTGTCTGCACTCTTGAAGCGGAACTTGCTCTTCTTCTGAGAATTAGCCACAAGTATGGGAAATCAGGGGCCCAAGTGCTGTTTTCAATGGGTGCATTCGAGCACATTTCTGCCTGTAGGGCACTGAGTATGCAATTGAAGGTATTTGTTCCTCTCTTCATGTGCTTTAGTTCGCAATGACATTTTTCATTAAATTGTTACGACCTATTATCAGGGAAGCTACCGGCGCATGGATGGAAAATTTGGCAGAGAATTTTCAGTTGACGTTGATAAACAACGAATGATCATTGCTCCAATCTTGAGCGTGGTGTTTTCACTTACTTCATTGATTGATGCATCTGAATTTTTTGAGGTTAGCTTCGTTTCTTCAATATAATGCAGTATAAAGTCGTGAAGACATGTAAAAGATATTTCATATTTAAGTCAAAAAGTTGTTGATGTCGAATAGTGCATAGAATTCTTGTACACTAACGAGTAGCCTTTTGTAGAAAGAAAAGAAGAATGCACTTCTGATAATTTGGCACTTATGCACATGATGTAATCATTTTTTTCTAAAAGAGACTTTGTTTTTGGATGGGGTGGGATCATGAAAATGAGGAAGGGGAAAATAGCAGTGGAGAGGCCTTTTGACTGAAATCCTGTAGCACTAGGTTCATCCACAATCCCATTGTAGTCATAAACTCATATACTCCCTCCTCCCAGATTTGTTTTGAGGTATTTGGTTGAATGCGGAGTTTAAGAAAGAAACAAATGACTTTTGTCATACAAGTTGAATATGCATAAGATATAAAGTAATTGATGCAACAAGACTGAACTTAAATGTCATGAAGAAGCTACTATGTCTTGATATTAATTAAATGGTTTAACATTAACAATCTCCTTAAAGCTTATTTCTTTCGCGGGTTTTTCTTCAGTTAACCTCACTTTTCTGTAGTGTAGTTGGTCTTTTCCACTGGGAAATGCTATCTTTCTTAAGTTTTGTACATTACAATGTAATATCTCATGCATAGATGAATGCGTTTATGTTTTTTCTTTTCCAGGTATAACTGTAAATGACCACATATATCTATCCTATTGTCAAAAACTTTCTAATTGAATACTCCGTACTTTCAGTTTGCTATGATAGATTCATTCGCTTCTTGTATTTCATCTATGTTCAAGAGGTTCCACTTTGGCCATTGTTGTCACAGGCATTATGTATGAGGTGCACTTAAACCCTCTAGCACTTAGGGCGTCCCTCAGCAAAACCAAGCAGCCTAGCACTCACTTATTGTTAATAAAATTAGGTTGAGTATCAAAATCAAGTTAGGTTAACTTACAAGGCTCCTGTTTTCTCTCTTGAAGAGGACTGTGAGAAATTCTAAATATAGTCGCTAAAACGGTACTAATGTATATTATGGATAAATGTGAGTCTGTGACTGTGATTAGAAATAGGAAATTAGAAACTAAATAAGAATAGAATAGTCATTTAATTTGGATTAAAATTTATATTTGCATTATTGTTTTTCAATCATAAAGTTAAGATGGTATTTTAAATTGATTCACATTGTCTCTTTCATGTATTTCACTAAAATGAAGTTTCCTTTTTCCTGCTACTTATATAATTATTTATGTGTATAGTTATGTTTTCTTGCTTATACGTGTCTGTGTGGGGGTCTTTGTATATATATATATATATATATATATTGTTCATGTATATTTCTTCATGCACTTTTTTCTTGAGTTGTTCGCCCAAAGCCCTTGAAGACGTTGGTACATTTCTACACATTTTGCTTTTGACAATGCTGCTTTTGGTGAAATGAACTCCTTTAACTTAGATATAGGGAGGGAGGGAGGGATATACAGGTATCACTGTGTGTATGTAACACCATGCATTAGAAAAATTCCAAAATTCTAACGCAATGGTGTCATACACGTATATGTAAATATACATGTATGTAGAATAAATGATTCTTTATTTTCTAGTTTAAAACCCGCGAACTTTGTCACAACATTTTCCTGTTGTTTTCTGCTTCTCCTGATTGTGCTCAACCTTCTCATTCCTGGTGAATTTTGAATTGTTTTACTTCGTATCTCTGTCATCTTAATTACGTGGGTGACTAACAGGTTAAAAATAAAGTTGTCCGTGAAGTCATTGAGTTTGTAGGAGGTCATCAATTACTTTTTGATCAAATCCTTCGAGAAGATCTTTCTGATGCTGATGACTTGACAATGGAACAAATAAATCTGGTGGTTGGCATACTTACAAAGGTACAGATATGCATAAAGTTTGTTTGGCATTACTGTCTTTTAGATTGATTTCAATTCCATTGATGGGTACATTGCTGATGTTTTGGCCATTTAAATTACCACTTGCTAGTCCGTCTCTTATCTAACACTTCTTCTTGACCTACTTTTAACTGTAAATCTGTGCAGATCTGGCCATATGAAGAGAGCGATGAATATGGTTTTGTTCAAGGGCTTTTTGTGATGATGCGTTTTCTTTTCTCTCGTGATCCAGACTCTTTTATTACAAACCAATCCATACGTTTTCTGGAGGTAATAAAAACTCCCAGGTGTAGCTTGATCGTGTATTCCGGAGACAAGGTGTATTTATAAAGTTGAAGTCTGTATATTCATAGTTCTTCTCAGTTGTGTTTCCTTTTCTATTTTCAGGAAAGGCGGAAGGCAGAAGTGAATGCTTCTCGTCTGTGCTTTAGCCTGAGCTCTTATCTCTGTTTTCTTGTAACGAAGAAGTCTTTAAGATTGCCGGTACATCAATTTTGCTTGTTTAACTATTTTCTTCTTATTAACTTTTAACTTTAACGGTTAGCCATGAAATGCTTATGTCTCTTTCTCTTGCTGCTGCCTTGAGAATGAAGAATGGCATGTGTCATACAATTTTGTTCACTGTATTTGGATCAGGTATCAGATGGTCCGATGGACTATCGTGCTTCCGCTGCTCAGCAACAGCCAACCTTGAATTTACTTGGTTTTCTTCTGAACTCTCTGACTACAGCATTGGAAAGGGCTACGGAGGACAGATATTTACTGCTTAGCAAGGTAAAAGATCTGTGTTTTGGCTACTGAATAAAGAATAAAAATTGTACTTATAATCTGAGATAATTATCTTATAAAAAAATTAATCTTAACATTAAATCTCTTTATTTTCCCAGATTCAAGATATAAATGAACTATCAAGACAGGAAGTGGATGAAATCATTAACATGTGTATTCCCAAGGGCTGTGTTTCGTCATCTGAAAACATTCAGAAAAGGTACATGCAGCTTCATGTAATACAATTTCAGGAGAGATACATGTCCAGTTGTAATATGATCTCTGATCTAGATTGTTGAAATTACAATACTAGCTGGAGGGTGGTGGCCTGGTGGGTACTGACTGGGAGAGCATGGATAAGATTTTGTTTTCTCATCCTTCTGCTGTAATGTGTGAGAGATTCAGAGGCTTACTTGGTATTAGTGATTTATTGATGCAACATATGCATATTTCGGAATGTCATCTATAGTTCTATTGGAGGACTAGATGATCTAACACTGTCTGTGCTTGGGCAAAATATGCTATTTATCTTGTAATTCCTGTATATATCATTCAATGTCAATAGGCTTCCTTCTAATTCATGTTTAAGTTTCTCATTGAGTGTCAATGAACTTCCTATTAGTGCAACTCCATCGGTCCAACTCATGTGTTTTGGTCTATCTCACTTTTGATTGCTGATAGAAAAGGCAGATCTTTCGCACCAGCCCTGATGCACTGATGACAGTACACAATATCTGCTTGGAAATTTCTTTAATTCCAAGACAAAAAATAGATTCTGTGGGTGGTCAAATCTTAGGAATTGCATTTAGTTTTTATTTCATTGAATGCTGATACAAAAAATAAACTCTCTGCCATCAAATATTGGACATACAGTCGTATGCTTAGTCTTACTTGCAATTCTTGTGCTGGCTGTATCTAACATTGCTCAGAGGTGAATAATTATCATGCCTAAAATCTCTGTATTATGCTAATCAGAGTAATTTTTTGATTGGTCCCTCTGCTCACACCATTTTATATTCCAGGAGATATATTGCAATGGTGGAGATGTGCCAGATTATTGGAGATAGGAATAAACTGATGACACTATTACTTTTACTGGCAGAAAACGTGATGAATATTATCCTTGTCCATTTTCAGGACAGGTATTGTTGTTAATACATTTTTCTTTCTTTCATGGTTATGCAAATTCTGCTTGCTTAACTTCAATTGGGCGTTGCAGTTCTTTTGAATGTGGCACCAAACCGTACGCAAAAGACGACTTGAATTTGCTTTGTGGAAAGTTAATCTCAGCTTTGGAGAGGCTTGAACTTCTAAGCGAGGTATGCTAACTAAAACTCATCTCCTTCCCTGCACCCTAAACAATATAAATTAAAGAACATCCAACTTTCCAGCACTAGTGGAGACAGAGGCGGATCCAGGATTTAAATTCTATGGGTTCAATTTTTAAGATTTTTAACATTGAACCCATTATATATTTAAAGTTATGGGTTCAAATCTATTATTTTTGCAATTTTAATAAATTTTTACACATAAATTTCTATTCCGCGTCGAAAGTTATGGGTTCAATTGAACCCGTAACTCTCATACTGCATCCGCCTCTGAGTGGAGACCAATTTTTCCTTTCTGTTTGTTGGACCTCAACTCCTGGATGTTACTTTCATATGGTTCACTTGTGATTGGCATACTGCTCTAATCTATTGGATACCATCTACTCTGACCAATCTGCACAGTGACTGCACATTTGCTCTATTTCTTTACAAGGACAATGTTTTGGCAGTTACGGTGAAAACTTCCTTTGTGTAGAAAGTGGAAAGAGAAATACCATCTCAAGAGAACACTCCACTTAATATGATATGCTTTGGATATTTATATTACTGTTTTGCATTCTCTTATGATACAGTCCTAAATTAGCTTCTGATGTTGACAATCCTCTTAAGTATTAAATGTATGTGATTCTTAGTATGTTGTCCCTTTTGTCATACTTCAACGAGCAGCTATGTTCAGCAAACTTCCTATACTTGCATGCCAATGCTTGTAATAAGTCTCACCCGCAAGGCTTTGGTTTAATGGTAAGAGCGCAATGCATGATGTAGATTTTATGCGCGTCACGGGTTCTAAACCTGCTGCAAAACATGATATTTAAGCGGAGAAGGGTAGAGGGGCGGACCCATTATTCATTGAGTTTCGAACCGCGCCATTGGCCCTTGAGGATTCTCAAAAAAGACAAATGCTTGTGATAATTCTCTTGTTCAGCCATGTTTAGCAATATTTAAACTTTGTAACCTGCATGCTAATGCTTGTTATAATTGTCTCTTGTTCCTTAATTATGAGAATTTAGGATTTCATTTTTCATCCTTCATTCCTGCAGGATAAAACAGGCCATGACCTTAAGGTGTTCCGAAGATTAGCTAGTTCTCTTAAAGAAATATCGATTCAGAAGTCACCTGTTTGAGTAGACATCTTGTGAATCCTTTCTCATATCTAAATTTTGGCATAGGTAGCATGAGTTTGGATGTCGTTTTAATGTAATGGTATATCATCTTTTACAGTCTGTCCTGTAATTTTTTTATCCTCCAATCTGTTGTACATATTGTATATCACACAACAGGCTCTAATGTGCAATTTAGTAATTCCCATTTCAATGGAGTTCTGTTTTGTTCTTTCTAAACGTTTTTATGTTAGAATTGGATATTTGTGATGTCTTTTCTAAATGCTGTATCGAAATTTAATTATTGACAAGGCGTATTTTTATTGGAGTTGGGCGGTGGTGTTGCGAGTTTTCTAGTGATAATGGTGAATGATTCCTGGGTTGTAGTAGCAAAATCAGAAATTCGAACAAGGGGAGTAGTGAAATGTTACACTAAAAGTTTTCTTAATGTAAAGGGAACTTGATAATTTTTATGTATATTTAAAATATTTCTCTCTAAAGATGCAATATAATTTTCCGGTAAAGAGGATTCAGTTGAGCCCATGCACCATAAGTAGTTGCCTGGTATTTTGATTAAGCATAGAGAAAAAATGGGTACTCCTGTGTTAATGGCGTGAGTCAATTGATTTTGTAGTCTGTTACATTTTTTTTAGTTTTATGTCAAATCTTTCAAGAGATTTTTATTCTTACATATAAGAGATCAAAGAATAAAATATAAGTGTTTTTAGGATTATCTCTGTTTAAATTGTAAAAGATGAAAGTTCAATAGGAATGATAGGTGAGCTGTGTGGTCTTAACTTGTGAGGTACCTATGCTAGTAAAAAATAATCAATATTCAATAAAATATTCAAGGTGGATAGTAATTGATCTGGACACCGCCGTCATAACAAAGAAGGCTAAAATTTGATGGGTGGAGGTGGTGATTGTTGGGAGAAAGTTGTTAGAGTGTAAAAAATTATTTGCAGCAGTTGTTTTCTCTAAACCATGTTAATTTACTATTGTTAAATGATTAAATGTGGTAGAATATGCATAAATTAACCATGGTCATGTGAAAGAAGCATATATATAAACCACATTTATTTTTGGTGTACGCATATTAAATTAATCATAGTTATGTGATTATATGGTGAGTTAATAAGTGGGTCGCATGATTTTCGACTAATAATAAAAATGTCACCTGACAATGATTTTGGTTCTAATACTAATGAAATTTTATTACTGTTTGTATTAAGTAGAATGAAGAGGTCTCAGGATCAAATTCCAGCGCAGGTAAAAAACAATAATTTAAGTGCATCCCCGCCTCCCCGGTGTCCCCCCCCAAAAAAAAAGAAGATGATTACTGTGTTGTTCAAGGGGGTTGGGAGGAAATGATAATACAAGTTAACATTGCTTTAATACATATTAAGCTGAATGAAATTATACAGAGATGAATGAATGTCATTACCCTTTTCATGATACATTTACAAGAACATATTTGGAACATTAAGCACAGATATTTGTCAATGTTGTAGCACAATAGATGTATTTTTTTCTATATTAGGAATTATTTTATTAGCAATTTGATTAGTGGGCATCTTAGGGTCAGATGCTGATCATAAATCTTTCACCTTTTCCCTGTTAGCTATATGTCTTTTTGACAAATTTAAGAGAAAAAAGAGACCTTTGGTCTTTGTCTTTCCAATTGTTTATTTGAGAGATTAGCAAAGTAAGGTCAGTGCATACTTTTAGGATGTGATAATTATCACTAATCTTCTCATTTCCATTTCTGAATTGGAGAATCTGTTTTTTAAAAGAGACCAACCAACAAAACCCCTGATTTTACACCATGAGATCTTCTTTAGTTGGCTTTTGACCCAAAGATATAAGATAGTATTCAATAGAATTTTCTTTGATGCTTTTTTTTCCTTTGATTCTTTTCGTTTTCCGTGTTGGCGCGTGTCTCATGGACAAAAAGAGCAGTCCGGTGCACTAAGTCCCCGCTATGCGCGGGGTTCGGTGAAGGGCCGGACCACATGAGTCTATTGTACGCAGCCTTACACTGCTGTTACCACGGCTCGAACCCGTGATCTGCTGGTCACATGACAACAACTTTACCAGTTACGCCAAGTCTCCTTTTCTCATGGACAAATTCAATAAATAAAAGAAAGACCCTTTGCTTCTTCTGTTTTTAAATTGTGAGAATACAAGCTTATTACAGTGCCTCTACTATCAAACTGAGAGATTCTGTCTTGTTTATGCACAAACTCTCCCTATTGTCATAAAACACATAAGAGAGAAAGAGAGACATGGCTTATGTTGCTATTACTTCCCTTATGAACATCATACAACAATCAATGCAAGTTACTGGATGTAATTATCAATCATTCTATGAAAAGCTTGAATCAACAACAACAACATACCCAGTAAAATCCCACTAGTGGGGTCTCGGGAGGGTAGGATGTACGAAGACCTTACCCCTACCCCGGAAGGGTAGAGAGGCTGTTTCCGGGAGACCCTTGGCTCAACAGAAGAGATAATAATATCAGAAAAGAAACGCAAGAAGAGATCTGTAACAACAAAAGAAGCAAGAGAAGTAATAATATCTTAAAATACACCAAATAAGGGAAAAGGAGTGCAATAATACAATCCTATGCAAACATAGACCGCTACCAGACATAGGCAAAACTCTATCAGACTACCCGGTACAAAGAGGGAAAAACTATGAACTACCCCCGAGCCTACAACCCTAATGCTCGACCTCCACACGTTCCTATCAAGAGCCATGTCCTCGGAAATCTGAAGTCGCGCCATGTCTTGCCTGATCACTTCGCCCCAATTCTTCTTAGGCCTCCCTCTACCTCTTCTCATACCTGCCAAAGCCAACCGCTCGCACCTCCTAACCGGAGAATCTATGGTTCTCCTCCGCACGTGTCCAAACCACCTAAGCCTCGCTTCCCGCATCTTGTCGTCCACGGGGGCAACGCCTACCTTCTCCCGAATATCTTCATTCCTTATCTTATCCAGTTTAGTATGCCCGCACATCCATCTCAACATCCTCATCTCGGCTACTTTCATCTTCTGGATGTGTGAATTCTTGACTGACCAACACTCAACCCCATATAACATAGCCGGCCTAACCACCGCTCTGTAGAACTTACCTTTGAGTTTCGGTGGTACCCTCTTGTCACACAGGACTCCAGATGCTAACCGCCACTTCATCCACCCCACCCCAATGCGTTGCGTGACATCCCCGTCAGTCTCCCCATCTCCCTGGATAATAGACCCTAGGTACTTGAAACTTTGTCTCTTGGGGATGACTTGTGAGTCGAGCCTCACCACCCCGTCCGCTTCCCCCGACACGCCACTGAACTTACACTCCAGATATTCCGTCTTGGTCCTACTCAACTTGAAACCTTTGGACTCCAGAGCCTGCCTCCACACCTCCAGTTTCTCATTAACACCGCTATGCGACTCATCGATCAAAACTATATCATCAGCGAACAACATACACCATGGCACCTCCCCTTGAATATGAAAAGCTTGAATCCTTGAGAGCTAATATGGAGAAACCATGGAAACGAACAGACGATCTTGAGGTATTGACAAGCTTGGAAGCTGAAATCACAGAGCTAGCATGCAGGGCAGGAGATATGGTTGACTCGGAATCAAGAAATTTTGCAGGAAAAACCCCGATTTCACGAAGAATAGTTTCTTGGAAACTTTGTTTTTCATGAAAGTAGCAGTTGGACGCATTGGTTCCACCATGAAGAAGTGGATGGCAAAGAAAAACAAGAACAACACTAACGAAGACCTGGAAGCGCAAAATTTGATTGTTGCCTCTACATCTGAACATGCTGTAGAGCCCGAGAATAAGATGGTTGGCCTTGAAAATGAGTTCGAGATCATGCAGGATGAACTTTCTAGAGGAGCAAGGGAACTAGAAGTTGTCTCAATTGTAGGGATGGGGGGCATCGGCAAAACAACGTTGGCTAACAAAATTTACTCTGATCCAATCATCATATCTCGCTTTGACGTTTGTGCAAAAGCAACTCTTTCACAAGAGTATTGTGCGAGAAATGTACTCGTAGGCCTTCTTTCTTCTGTAGGTGGAAAGTCTGATGAATTTCATGAGCAGCAAGAGAACGGGCAACTAGCGGACAGACTGCAAAAGCTTCTAAAATGCGGGAGGTACTTGATTGTCATTGATGACATATGGACAACAGAAGCTTGGGATGATATAAAACTATGTTTCCCAGACTGTAACAACGGGAGTCGAATACTCCTAACCACTCGAAATATGGAGGTGGCTGAATGTGCTAGCTCAGGTAAGCCTCCTTATCAAGTGCGTCTGTTGAATTTTGATGAAAGTTGGAATTTACTACATAGGAAGGTCTTTCAGAAAGAATCATTTTCCTCTGAATTTGAAACAATTGGGAAGCAAATTGCATTAAATTGCCTCTAGCAATTCTTGTGATTGCCGGACTTCTCTCCAAAATTGGCAAAGCATTGGATGAGTGGCAAAGTGTTGCTGAGAGTGTAAGTTCAGTGGTAAGCACAGATTTTGAAGCCCAATGCATGAGAGTGCTGGCTTTGAGTTACCATCACTTGCCTCATCACCTAAAACCATGCTTTCTATATCGCAATCTTTCCAGAAGATGAACTGATTTTTATCGATAAACTTGTGGAATTATGGTCAGCAGAGGGATTCTTGAAGGTAGAAGAGATGAAAAGCATAGAAGAAGTGGCAGAAAAATATCTAAAAGATCTTATCGACAGAAGTTTAATTTCCATCCACAAAATGAGTTTCAATAAAAAAATCGAGAGTTGTGGAATGCATGATGTGACCCGTGAACTCTGCTTGAGGGGAGCTCGAAACGTTAACTTTGTGAAATGTTATTAGGGAAGAGAATAACCGAAATCCACGCGCGCAATCCTTGTATTTTTCCTCTAAGAATCGATGTCGGATAAGCATCCAATTGAAAATATCTGCCCATAATCTTGAGGAAAAATTTGCTAGGTATACTAATAATGAGGTCCATTCTCTTTTTTGTTTTAGAGAGCATTCGTTCATGCCAAGGATTTTCCCTTTCAAGCTAGTAAGAGTACTAGATATTGCTTTAGTGAGATGTGATGCTTTTCCAAGTAGGATACTTGATTTAATTCACTTGAGATACCTTGCTTTGACTCTCTCTCCTGCCTTGGAGTATTATCTAAGAGCTAGAGTTAGACTTCCCTCATCAATAGACATTCCTCCATCGCTAGCTAGTGAGTTCTATCTAAGACATAGAGAGATAATTCCCTCGTCAATAGACATTCCTCCATCAATTTCTAGCCTATGTTATTTGCAAACTTTTGAATTAAATCTTCCAAATCCGCAACCTCAGCCATATCCTCTGATATTACCATCGGAAATTTTGATGATGCCTCAACTGAGGCACATTTGTTTGGAATTTGCAGTGTCTGTCCGGATGGAATCCTTGGTATTGTACTGAGTCTTTCTTTAGACTATTTCCCAATTTAAAGAAGTTGTAAATACGTAGCGTCCAAGAAGACTTTGGTAGTTGCGAGGACCTGTATGATTTTCGCTACTTAGATGAGCTCGAGGAATTGGAATTTCATCTTAGTTATCCACTTGCTGCTTGCTTTGTGGAAAGCATTGCACCTTCAGGTGCTGCTCCAGAAGACTTTCTTATTGGGAGGCAAAAAGTAACAGAAATTTCGATGGAGAATTCATATACCTCTTTTTCGCCACCTTTGCTCCTACTCCTCCAGATGCTTTTCCACAGAACCTCAAGAAATTAGCTTTTCGCGGGACTTATTTGCAGTGCAAGGATTTGAGCATTGTTAGTAAGTTGCCCAAACTCGAGTCCCTTAAACTAGAAGGGAGTGCCTTCACAGGCGAGGAGTGGGAAGTGGATGAAGGTTTTCCTTGCTTGACATTCCTACTACTGGAAGATTTGGAGATTCGATACTGGAAAGCTAGTTGTGATCACTTTCCGCGCCTTGAACAACTATTTCTAAAAGGTTGCTGGTATTTGAATTCAATTCCCCAAGATTTTGCAGATATAATCACACTTGCTCTAATTGATATAAGCGACTGTGAAAAATCTGTCGGGAATTCAGCCGAGCAGATTCAACAGGACATGCAACTATGGAACATCTGTTGAGCTCCAGATCTCTTAAGCTTGTTAGACATCTTCTTCCTCATCCATGACATCGCAAGCTGTCGGTGCACAACTAATACCGACTACTCAAAATCTCATCCGGATTGAAGAGAAGGAAACTGAAGATTTAGGCTTCAAGCCGAATCAAACGTCTGATAATAGTTGCTTGTATTTGTGTCCAATTCATATATGCTGAGGCTAAGGCTTGTTTGGTCAAGAATATTTTACTTGATTTAATCTTTTTTCAGTTTGATTACATGATTGGTTTATAGAATATTGATGTTTAGAGCTATCAGTACAATCAATTTTATATTATAATCACCTTTTTGTATAAATAGAGATAGTTTTTGTAATCTAAACTACACATTTCCAAAATAAGTATTAAAATTTTTAAAAGATCTTTTCCTATGAAATTCTGGTCCAATAATAAAAGCTGGCGTCTCATACTATTGGGGTTATATGTTCAACTTTTTAATAGAATAACCTAGATAATAGAATAATAAGGCTTTAATAAGTTAAATTGCACTGACAGCGTAAAAATTATATATATTAGAGTTCTGTATAGAAGTTCTTCTACCTATATGCTCTTTCTTGCTATAATTTTCTCTTATTGGGAAATCTAACATTTCATTTTTCTTTGTTTATGGCTATTTTCTTTTTTTTTGTTCTGCAGAAATAGAGATGACAGTGAGTTCTTGAATAAAATGTCAAGTCATAAGTCAATGCTGTGAGTGGTTATTTTTTCCTTTTCCTTATCTTTCAAGAATTCTAGCATTGCGGACAGGATGAGTGCAGATGGATTGTAACTTAATTGTATATGATCTATAGTATAGGTGTCAGTCAGTGTTTTCTAAAAAAGGGCAGCCCGGTGCACTAAGTTTCCGCTATGCACGGGTCCGGGAAAGGACCCGACAACAAGGGATTATTAGAACTTATAATACTAGCTGGAGCCTGGAGGGTGGTGGATACTGACTAGGAGAACACATTTAAGAATTTTGTTTTATCATGTTACTGCTGTAGTGTCTTAGAGATTCATCAGATAATGATTTGTTGATGGCAAGGTATGCATATCTCGGAATTCCATCTTGTTACGAACCAGCCTCAGCCCAATGTAGATACTTGCAAGGGATTTTTTCCTTCCTATACCATATATGAAACTTTATTACCAAATATGTGCATAGTATCTAAATTACCCGCCTAGTCCACATTTTCCTACAATTTCTATACCATTCGTTTATTAGGTATTAAAAGGGCAGAATATTCCCTTAAAAACGCGCTAAAAATCAGGAAAGAATCTTGGGATTGATTGATTCTACATTAAATTCAATTTTTGAATCGGAAAGGAGATTTCTCATCTGCGTATTTTTCTCTTAAACTACGATTCAAAAATTAAAAAAAAAGGTACGAACAGCTTCAAAAAGTACGAACAGATTCAACTACGAACAACTTCAACAAACTGAATTCAAATTGTAGAGTTCAAATCTTCGAGATTCAACAACTCAAAATTGCTATATTCTGTTCTTCGTCGTTTTCAGAAATCAAATTGGCGATCATATATCTGTTCTTCATCTTTTTTTCTCTCAATCTAGAAATCCAAAAAAACGAACAAATTTAGAATGATATGGGGGTTCGTATGTATATGGAGACCAAAAAGGAGAATAGAAACTTAGGTTCATATTCGTTATGTATAAGTGTACGAGATTTCAATATGGAATTGGCAATCACCAACGATAAAACAAGTGCAGGTTTGTATAGTTCGAAATTGCATAGAACTATGGTTTTACGGTATTATCTACAAAATTACTACATTTGCCTACAATTAAACTACAAATCAGTTTAATGAAAGAATAAAGCAATGTTGTTTTCAAAATTATCTACAAAGTTACTACATTTATACGACAAAATAAACTACAATCTATGATTAGAAATTGTTGATTTCAAAATGTCTGACATCCTAAAATGGATGACTACAAAATTTTCACTATATCTACAATTGAAATGGGAATTGGGATATTAAAATTCAATGTATCCAGTTTGTAGATATTTTGTAGATAAATTGTAGATTATCTGTATTCTGATTGTAGATGCATTGTTTTCTGTTTTCACAAATCCAAAACGACTAAAACTTCTACAAAATCTTCTGCAAAAAACAGTCTACAATTTATCTACAATTTATCTACAATTTCTGCAATATGTCTTCTTCTTCGACTTTCAATCTGAATTTCAGTCAAAACGAAGTATGTCCAGAATATTTATGAAAAATAGGAAAATTAAACAAAACTCATTTTTCCTAACTCTTTTATTCATTGATATTAATTGCAGGTCAAGATGATTCTGCTATAATTATGTAGAAGAGGAAATTGGGAAAAAGGCAAAAAGTTATGCTTATAGAATTCGTGAGCATGGTATGCGTCTATTTACATCTAGTTCATTCTTTTCCTTTTTCCTTCTTTAAGAAAACAATAAAAATATTTTCCTATTTTGATGTTTTGCAGTGAAATTGGGGCCAAAGTTTTCAGAAACGGTGAAGGGGAAGTTGAAAATAGTGAAAGAAGGAGGGAGAAGGAATATATTCAGGAATATGTTTAATGTAAACGAAGGAGAGAAGCTGCTAAAAGATACAGAACAAAAAAAAGCGGCCCATTTTTGGTACCTTGAATTAAGGAGGGATATATGCTGCATTAATTGTACTCTTAAAATACACTATGGTATAGAATTGGTAATTTGGTACACTAAATATAATTATATCAAACCTTAAACATTAAGGGTAATAAGGTTTCCTATATGGTATAGGAATGTAAAAATACCTACTTGCAATGTTGTCACACAAGCCGCTATTGGGCCGAGAAATAAGACCAGAAGACCATCACAAAGATTAAGTTGGGATCCAGGCCCAATTAGTAACTATTTTAAAAAGGGGCTAGCGGGTAGAATGAAGGGGTATGTCAATTATGTTGAAGTCTCACTCAGTCAGTCTCTCATCCTGTTCGCTCTAGTTTCTCATCCCCTCTTTAGATTGCAATTTCTCTCCTCATCTACTCTCTATTTCCTTTAGTGTTATTTTCTACTGTTCTATTGCTATTTGGTTATTGTAATTCCGTTAGTGAGTAATATAGTCAGTTGGTTTGGGTTTGATATCCAGTTTGTTACACATCTATAGTTCTTTCGGAGGACTATATATTCTGACGCTACAAAGCATTGGTTCGTTCCTCTGCAGTTTCTGCCAGATCTACCTTCAATGGATAATACCTTGTTATTCGTAAAGAAGAAGAACTCTCAACTTGAAGTTGACGATTCCAAAGGTACATATTCCTCAAATAAATAACAAAAAGAGCAGAAAAGTGAAAAGGAGAAGATTCTTGATCGTCCTCACTGTTGTGAATCAAATTGACCGAGAGGTCACATTTGCGATTTTAGAAAATTACGTATGGGACCCTGGCTGAAAAGAGAGCGTGCACTGTGCATGTAGGAACCAAGGAAATCAGAAGATAAATAATTCATTGTTGCTTTGTAGTGGTTATGCATATTGTTGAGTGTCTGTATCCTCTCATCCCCATTCTTATCTCTATAATAAGTTACTTGCCTATTTGCTGCACATTCTAAGGCAAAACATATAGACATCAAGCATCATTTCATTAGAGATCACATTCTTAAGGGAAATACAGAATTATCTTTTATTGGAACTACTGATCAATTAGCGGATATATTCACTAAGCCTTTACTAGAGGACAGATTTTGCTTTTTAAGAGAATTACTTGGTATTATTTCCATTGATCATTAATATTAGGACCTATGTAATATTTTTATATTTTATATGCCTAATGTTTAAACTTTATTTTTTTTAATCATTAATTGTGCCTCCGAATTCCCTCTATTTTCACATCAGTTGCAGAGTTCAAAGAAGGAAAACCGATCATCACGCTTGTTCAACTGACACCCTTTCCTTTCCTGTACCCAACCGTCAGAAACTCCTCTTTTAATCCCTGAAACCCTCTTTCAATCTCCATCGTTCTCATCACCTAGAAACGCTCTCTGAAACTTTCTTCAACCAAATTTCTTCCATGGCTAAACACTCTAAAAATTCCTCAGCCTCCACCAGGAAAAGTACTCGCTCTAGGGCGAAACCCCCTCCACAGCCTCTAGAACAAGTAGACCCAGGGTCCAGCCATTCAGAAGGTTTTGCCTCCTCTCAGGCGGAACTCTCAGATCATTCTCATATTTTAGGAGAAAAATCCCTAGGAAAAAGACCTTTGGAAGAATCTCCTGAATCCTTTACTCCAAAGAAATCGAAAAATAGATCTCTCTAGTTCTTTAGAGTCTGACCTGAATTTCTGGGATTCTCCAAACAGAGATTTTTTTATTTCTCTGAAAGGCAAGCCAATCGCTCATGGCACGGTAGTCGACCTTGATGACATGGAACCCCTAAACTGTAAGGTAAAAGATCTGTTTGTTTATAAAGGCTGGTCAAAATTCTTTTCCGTTCCCCCTCCTAAAGTCTATGAACCCTAGTGAGAATGTTTTATGCAAATCTTCGCTCTAGTAAGTCTGACAAGTTGGAATCCTTAGTGTTAGGAAAGAGCTTTTTCCTTGATTGTGCCATGTTTGACTCAATTTTTCAGTGTAAGTGTTCTGGTTTTCCCATGCTTTTAAAAAATTCCCGGCCTGATGATTTTGAAATCACCTTTGATCAAGCAAAACGTTGTAGTGCTGAGTGTTCATCTGAATACCTCCCAAACCAGTTAGGTCCAAGTGATGTTAGCTTTGAAACTCGTGTTCTAGCCCACATTGTTGCAACTACTCTACTTCCTCATACTGGCTCTTTCTCCACATTCTCTCAAATAGATACCTTTCTTGTCTTTTGCCTAGTAACAATACTCAAGATCAAGCTGTTTTCCTAGGTCATAAATTTTATGATTGAAAGTGTTAATGATCCCACCAGTCTGCCCTATAGTATGGCCATCACTCACATCCTGAAAGCTCATAATATTTCTATCTCTGAATATCCCTTCATCTGTTTCAAAATCTTACAATTCTAGGGCGTTTGCTAGTATGGGATATGTCACACCTCCTTTTTTACACATCTACCCCGAAGGATAAATGTATAAGGGAGTTTTTCCATTTAAAGTGACATTATTCGAAATGGGATTATTTATTTATTTTTCAGAGTCGCCACTTGGGATAGGATTAACTTTTGGTGTCCCAAATCACCGGTTTAACTTAAATCCCAAATCGAGGAAAATTTCGACTTCCCAATTGGAGTCTGCGAACCAGAAATTCTGTGTAAGGAATTCTGTTGACCCGAGGGAAGGTGTTAGGCACCCCCGGATCCCGTGGTTCTAGCACGGTCGCTTAAATTATTATAAATGGCTAAACATCTGGTTTTATACACATTCCCACCTATAATGCAATTTTTGAGATTATTTACCGCTTTAATTATTTTTTACGAAAGTGAACGCCGTTTAAGAGCGTGCTTTTGGATCACGTCACATGAAATGCACCTGGATCCTCAACACCTCTTATTCAACGTTTTGGGATTTGGATTTGGGTTGCATGAAATGCACACCCGAGTTTAGGAAGGTAAAATTATTAAATAACACGCCTAAAGCAACTAGCGTGTTGATATCTTTGCGGGAAGCCATGGAAATTTGCTAAATGGCTTACCCGATTTCTAAAATATTTTAACATAGTATTTAATGAGGGCCCCGCAATTTATATGTTTTATGCGGCGAGGCTCGTCTCATGTTTTATTTAAAGGCCATCCTAAAAGAAACTATGATTTTCTATTACAGTGTTGTCTCTAAAAGGGCCCTAATTAATTCGCATTTATAAATTCGGGCCTCAAGTTCAAGTCCGAATTCAAACAAAAGGGAGGACCCTCTTAATTTGAACCCGCTACTTAACTCGAAAACCTAAATCTATATTTGCAAATTAATCCCCATATTCCTAATATAGTTTAAATGATTTTTGGGCTTATAACAATTTTGGGCCTCAGCGTGCGTCTCACCCACAAGAACTCAAATTATAATTAAAGGATACCAATTCAACAAATAATGGGCCAATCTTTTCACTACTGGACTGAATTCTGATTTTAACGCAAAACAAGTATTACCGAAAATTTCTGATTTTAGTTCTTTGACCTGAATTAACAATTTATTGAATAATTTACCATTGAACCTACTGACCTTATTGAACAAATGGAACTTAACAATCATTCTTAAACAAATTGAGCCTATCATCACTAGATACGTTCTGAAATTCAAAACAGTCTATAACAGGCTAAAGCCGTCCAGAACAATTCCGATCTCAGTAACAAAACGAAATCTAATTGAACATGATACTAAACTAACCTACAACACCACTGAATGAATACTTCAATTTAATAATCTCAACAGTCCTAATCACACAATTCAAATTTATGTACATATCATCAGAATTTAAACCTACACTAATAAGTAAGTCTATCATCACAGTCCAAACAGGCACGGTCTTCAGAGGCAAATGAAGGAGCAGTCTTATTGCATATGCACTTCGAATCGGCACCAATACAATAGGATAGGAGTTAATACCTGGAATTATGGCAAATATGAAAGAAGAAGGAGAATCAGTAGCAAATAGCAAAGCAGCAGACGTAAGCCAGCAGCAACAAATCAATTTCAACCCAAAATAATGTCAAGACACCCAGGACCAGATTACAAATGATAACAAACCACCGGATGATTAAAATAACTTGACTGAAGTCCCATTTGAGCTTGAAATTAACCCAGGAAATATTTTGACACCAAATCAGTCAATGAACTGATCAAAATCACTGGAATAAAACCAAAAGAGCTGGAGAAATGAAACTAGGAACAACTAGGAACTCAAAATAACACCTGAACTTTAAATCAATCTAAATAGGAGCTTCAATGTAGCAGTATTTTTTGAGTTTTTCTGCTGTATTTTCTTTTGTTGATCTAAAAGGAGCTTTCTAATTCTAGATTTCAGATTTGGTTTTGGAATTTTGGAATTCAAATTTCAAATTTGTACAAACTTGCAGAACATATATTTTTTTTTGGGGAATTTTCAGATCTTCCAAAACTTGTTAAACAAGGCAATGGGTGTGCCTTTTATAGGCAAAGCCTAAGGCTTCCTTCAGATTTTTAGTTTTCTTTTTAGTCCTTC
>NW_017670438.1:222160-283148 GCF_001879085.1 Nicotiana attenuata
ATATCCATTGGCACCGAGAGCGGTAACCCTTCACAGATTTCTGGACTTATTGAGTATTGGCCGGGATATTCAGGATAAGAATCTATCAGAAGGATATTGCACTCTCCACTTCTTGTACCATCGATATGGCAACCCGCAAGGTTTTGAGAAGCCCAACACTGGTTTAACACACGCTGGAAACAAAGATAAGTGGGAGGCACGCAGGGATTTGGCCTTCATGGTAGCTCTTTTGGGAGTCGTGATTTGCCCACGAAAAGATGGTCACATAGATATTGGCCTCGTGGGGATGCTAGATGTTGCAATAAAGAAGTCCAACAGCACGGTGGTTCCTCTGATTGTGGCTGAGATATATCGAGCCCTAACCATGTGCCGAGAAGGGGAAAAATTATTTCAGGGATGCAATTTGTTGCTACAGCTATGGATACAAGAGCACCTATGCCACCGGACTGGGTACATGAACTATGGTTTAACCGGGTTGAGTTGTATTGAAGAATTTAAAACCAGGGTAACAGGTATTGAGTTCCCAGAGGGTAACGAGGCTTGATTATCATGTTTGAGATCTTTGACTGCTGACAAAATTGAGTGGGCTTTTGGATGGCTTCCCGTTACTGAGGCAGTATATACATCAGCTGAAGTGCCTTACATTCTTTTGATGGGCATTCGGAGCTTCCAACCTTATGCTCCCTACCGGGTCTTGCGGCAACTGGGAAGATTCCAAACTGTTCATAACGATGAAGATCTGAGCAAACAAGTCATTGAATTAGGCCCCAAAGTTGCCTTTCCGGAAGGGAAAATCCGCCAAATATGGAATGAATGCAGGTTTCTTGAGCCTAAGACTATAGTGCGGGATCTGGCTAGAGGCAAAGTGGACCCCAAATACTTGATCTGGTTTGGCAAAAGATTTCAAATTCCTGAGAGACCCGCCAAAAGGCCACATGTACAACAATTTACTGACGGGGCCCAGGTACAATGGGATTGGCTAGCCAAGGAAAAGGAATACCGGGCTAGAATAGGGAAGCTGGAGCAACAGGTCCGAGATCTTCAATTTGAAAAGAGTGTGCAAGTCGCAGCTGATGAGGGAGACAAAAAGAAATTAACTCAAGAAAATGAGGTTCTTAAAGCTCAGATCCGACAAATAAAAATAGCTGCTAAACATCAAGAAAGAAGCCGGTCCGATGAGAGGTTGATAAACGGGCTGAAAAAGCAAGTCTTAGAGTGCCAGGAAGAGTTAGAGAAATCTGAAGAGAATATAGCAAAAATCCAGGCACAGTGGGCAAAGAAAACAGAGGAGAGGGCCCAATGTGTGCAGCAGATGAAAAGAAACTATGAAGGGACCATTACCAATCTGAGACGAAAAGTGAACACCCTTGAGGACGAGGTAGCCCAGCGGGACAAAGACTTCCAGGTTGAGAGGGAGCATTGCTATAGGCTAATGGCCGAGATGGAGAAAGAAATGAAGCTGTTGCAAGACCATCACTTCCACGATTCCCAGGTGTTAGAGGCCCGCAACTAGCAAATAAGCTGACTACTTCAGGAAAAGGGCCGGATCAGAGAAAGAATTAGAGCCATCGCGAATTATATTGTCATGAAATGTCAGGCAGGCGAAAGAATGAGTCGCACCACCTTCTTTGCTACGGTGATGATTTTTGTTCGTCAAGTTATGAATGATTTGGAACAGCTACAAGGGGGTCTTGCACATCGGCCCGCGGCGATGCCGAATGACGCCCCGCGGGCCCCAAGATTTGAAGCTTTAATGTATTCTTGACCCAGTTTTAGTCATCGAGTTTGTATTTTGTTATTTTTGTAGTTTTCCTTTTCCAGAAAAAATATATAGTTTAGTATCTTTGTAATCAAAGTTTTATTAATGAAATTTGAAAATTCCCAAAACAGTATTTCTTTATTTTTGCATTTATTTGAAAGAACTACGCTTGGTCTGATTCATGCGGGGTCATGATACGTAGGCAATCTCCATAAGATTCGACCGTATCCCTAAGAAAAAAAGAGAAAAGAGCGGAAGGAAAATAAAAGTAAAACAAGAGAGGCATAAAATAGAGAAAATAAGAAACCGAGAGAAAGAAACCATGGCAAAAAGCAAAGGCAAGAATGACAGAAAATGAAAAAAAAACAGAGG
The DNA here is from genome assembly GCF_001879085.1 of Nicotiana attenuata. Lineage (NCBI taxonomy): Eukaryota > Viridiplantae > Streptophyta > Magnoliopsida > Solanales > Solanaceae > Nicotiana > Nicotiana attenuata. The sequence continues at coordinate 224,292 of NW_017670438.1, forward strand.
GAAAAGGAAAATGAGAGAAAACCAGAAAGAGAAAGAAAAAGCAGGAAAAACATAGTGCGGGAGTTAAAAGAAAAAGAATAAAAGACGGGATGACACATGCAACCGTTGCAAACATGTAGACACTCATTTAACTGTATAGGTGCATCACACCCCAATGTGCGGTTACCTATCTGTTACTTGTCTCAAACTAACCGTTTGTTGCTGTTAATTTCCAGCTTAGGTTTATAGAAACGGTGGTTGGTTTTTGGTAAACTGGCATCGCATCGGTATTTTACCAGATCAAAAAGAAGTATAAAAATGCCGTCTGAAATGACTTTGCCACCAGCTCTCATCACCGAAGACAGCCCCATCTCAGGGATCCTGGCCTCCGAGTCTGCCACAGCTGAAGAAAACCGGATATTACGTCTCCGAGTTAAGGAGATGTGGGATGCGTGGACTAATGGAAAGGAGCCTCCAAGTGCCATCCTCGGATTCCCCGAGTTGTTTCCTAGAACAGGGGGTACCTCTAATATCCCCATCAGCCACCCGAATACCCCATTGGGACAGCCCACCATGTCGGCTCATTTTGAGGGAACACCTTCTGAGGTCCGCCCCCAGGTGTTCACATCCGGAGCAGTCCCCAATATCTTTACCGCTCCACCATGCTCGGCCACCACACAGCCTTCACTGCCTAGGCCTACTTTTGATCCTTCGGCCTTTACTTTTCAAAATCCTATTTTTCAAGTGGAGCCTCCTCAGTACCCCACTTATACTTACCCGCAGCCACCTCCATGTGAGTTCACACCCAGACAGGATAAAACTCCTAAAGCTCCCGAACAAGATGAGATGGCAAAAAGAATGAGGAGCCTTGAGCAGAGTCTGAAGAACATGCAAGGTTTAAGCGGGCAGAAGAGTGTTTCCTATACTGATCTGTGCATGTTCCCTCACGTGCACCTGCCCATAGGGTTTAAAATGCCGAAGTTCGAGAAGTATGATGGGCATGGCGATCCCATTGCTCACCTTAAAAAGTATTGCAATCAATTGCGCGGGGCTGGCGGAAAAGAGGAGTTGTTAATGGCTTACTTTGGAGAAAGATTGGTAGGCATCGCCTCGGAATGGTATATGGATCAAGACGTCTCCAGATGGCACATTTGGGATGACCTTGCCAGAGATTTTTTGAGACAATTTCAATACAACATCGACATTGCGCCAGACAGGAACTCCTTGGCGAATTTGAAGAAGAAGCCCTCAGAAAGTTTCAGGGAATATGCTATTTAGTGGCGTGAGCAAGCGTCGAGGGTGAAACCTCCAATGGATGAAGTGGAAATGGTCACCGTATTTCTTCAGGTCCAGGAAGCGGATTATTTCCAGAACATGATGTCAGCCATGGGCAAACCTTTTGCAGAGGCTATTAAGATCGGTGAGATGGTGGAGAATGGTCTGAAGACAGGAAGAATCTTGAGTCAGTCAGCCATTAGGGCAACCTCCCAAGCCATCCAAGGCGGGTCTGGAGGAATGGCCAAGGGTAAAAAGAAAGAAGAAACGGTTATGGCAGCCTCAGGGGCAAGGAGACACCGCGCTCCCAGACCCATGTTTTCCGAGAGAACCCCTCAACATTACTACCCTCATCATGACATGGCTTATGTTCCACAACCATATGCGGTCATGAATGCTCAACCCTTTGCACCACCGCAGCCACATGCCAATAGAAATCTAGCTCCATTCCCAAGAAATCAGCCTCCCCACCAAAACCACTATAATCCTCGTCCTCCACAGAATAACTTTCCTCCCCGTGAGCAGCCCAGGAGGCAAAATTTTACCCCAATTGGCGAATCTTACTCTAATCTGTTCCCAAAACTTGTACAAATGGGTCTACTGCAGCCGGTCCCTCAGAACAAACAAAACCCGGCATCGCCTGCCTACAGAGCCGGTGTGAGGTGTGCTTATCATTCAGGGGCAGAAGGCCATGATACAAATGACTTTTGGACACTGAAACGAGTAGTGGAACATCTAATAGAGCAAGGAAAAATTGTACTGAGGGATGAGGATGTCCCAAATGTGACCAACAATCCATTGCCGGCCCACAATAATGGGCCAGTGATCGGGATGATCTGTGAGGACAGAGAATTTGATCCGGCATTAAAAGCTATAATTGCTATCGCTGATGCGGAAAGAAATCTAAAGGTGGCCCCGAAGCAAGAGAAAGGGGAAAAGAAGAGCAAAGTCACCGAGACAGAACCAGAAAAGAAAGCTGAAACAAGAACAGAGGCAATGCCTCCCGAGAATGGGATCCTCTATGTCCCGCGAGGCCGCCAAGAAAAGCAACTGATTGTGAACACTCCAAAGAAATTTGAGTTGAAAAAGGGAATGCAGTTGAATTAAGGATTCCTTTAATAGTGGAGGTCTCTTGTTGAGTTTGGGCTTGAACTGAGCCCGACTTTCCTGATTATTTTAATAAACAATTAAAGTCATAAATTAATTAATTAGGCATTTAGAGACAATCTTTAATAGAGAACAATAGTCCCTTTAGGTGGCCTTAAAAATAAAAACAAGGTGCGCCGCGCCAAATAAAATCATTAAAACTGCGCGTCCTCTTAATTATTTCATTAAAATACTTAGATATCGGGACGTGCATTTAGCGAATTTTCATGGCTCCCGCAAAGTTAACAACAAGTGTCACTTTAGCACGTTCTTTATAAGTTTACCTTTCCTAAACCGGGTGGCATTTCATGTGACCCAAATCCAAATCCCAACTTGAATAAAATGTGTCGAGGATCCGGGTGCATTTCATGTGACGTGATCAAAAATGTCACGACCCGAAATCCACTAAGGGTCGTGATGGCGCCGACACTGCTGTCAGCAAGCCAACCAAATTACTTAATCAAATTCACGTTTTAACAATCTTGAAAACTAGATTTTCCTTCAATTTCCATAAATAAAAGATAATGCTTCATTCAAATTAAATAATAAGAAATTATACAAAATATTTCAAACCATCCAGAACCCGGTGTCGCAAGTGCATGAGCATCTACTGTCAAGAAAATAAAATATAGCATCGTCCGGAATACAATGGACAGGAAGTAAATACAATGTACTGAAGAGGGCTACACTAGTATGGGCCGACTCGAATAATGCAACTCACATAGCCCCCCCAAATCCATCTGTGCTGCTGCGCCCAGTGGAGCTGCTAGAAATAAATATACCTGTGCAACAAAAATGCACAGAAGTGTAGTATGAGTACGTAAACAACGTGTACTCAATGAGTATCCCGCCTAATCTCGAAAAAGTAGAGACGAGATGGTCAACTTGGACACTTACTAGAGGTCATTTGACAATATACTAAAAATGTGAGGAAATCATGGATTTATATAGCAGTTTTAATTCACGAAGCCAGAAAACAGATAAACACCTTCAACCAATAATCAAGGATTTTCAAGGTTTACTCTTTGTTATCTTATTAATTTGTATCAAGCCACGAAGGGCAAATTTCACATTTAAAGTCCTCAAGCAACAATATAACATGCGCAAATAACACCGAGGCGATGGCCCGATCCAACAGAAATAAACTGTGCACTTGCCGAGGGTCGACGGCGCGCCTATAGATGCATCTATTTAATCTGCCGAGGCGTTCGGCCCGTTCCAAAATAAACACATAGAGACATTCAGTCAGGAAGCCAACATGGGGCAATTATTCAAAGAAGAACAAATTCTCTTTTAACGAATTACGAAAATGAGGTTTAGATCTTATTAGAAATTCATTTACCATTTTGATGTGTTTTAAGCAATTCAACTGTCCATAAGATTACAAATATTAAAAATATAGCATGCTTTTGGGTCCTAGACTACCCGGACAATAGCATATTAGTGGCTACGCACGGACTCTCGTCACCTCGTGCGTACGTAGCCCCCACAAATAGGAGCACATAACCAATTAACTCACCTATGGGGACAATTCCCTCTTACAAGGTTAGAAAGGAGACTCACCTCGCTCCGAAGACTCATAACCGGCATTCTACATTCCTCCGAAGACTTGCACCAACGCACAACGCTCCAAAACTAGCCAATGATTATACAAATCCATTAATATATGCTCAATTAAACTTTACAACCCCATTTGTAACAATTCCTAACCCCAAACGAAAAGTTGCCCAAAACGCCCTCGGGCCCACGTGCCCGGAATCCGAAATTTTTCGAAGATATACTCTACCCATAGCTTCACTAGCTCAAATATATAATTTACTCCTAATTCCATGCTCAAATTCGTGGTAAAAATCTAATTTATCAAGTTTCTAGGTTTTCTTCCAAAAATCCCAATTTCCCACAATTTTTATGTCTAATTCCATGATATAATCTTGTATTTAACTTGAAAATGAGTGGGAATAACTTACCTTAACATAGGTGACGAAATCCCTTTTTGAAGCTCTCCAAAAATCGCCCCAAGCCATGAAAATTATGAGAGAAATGGCCAAATCCAGATTTAAAATAACTTTCTGCCTCCAGGGATTTCCGCACCTACGGTCCCTTGACCGCTTCTGCGGTTCCGCGGGTGCGGACCAATCACCGCTTCTGCGGTCCGCCCAAGGCTGCCCTTTTTTCCGCTTCTGCGATATGCCCTCCGCAGATGCTATCCCGCTTCTGCGGAAATTTGACCGCATCTACGGTCCACTCTGAGCCGACCCAAATCCGCTTCTGCGACCACTTTTACGCAGATGCGGTCCCGCTTCTGCGGAACCTTGACCGCATCTGCGGTCCTCCAGCCCTTGACCAAAAATTCGCACTTGCGCCTTCTTAGCCGCTTTTGCGGCGCCGCACCTGCGGCCCCCTTTCCGCAGATGCGGTCATGACAGCAACCAGCAGTCCTCAACCTTCCAAAAATCCTATTTTTCGATCCGTTAACCACCCGGAATCCACCCGAGGCCCCCGGGACCTCAACCAAACCTACCAACCAATCCCAAATCACATTATGGACTCGCTCGAGGCCTCAAATCACATCAAACGACGCTAAAATTATGAATCGACCTCCAATCCAAACTTAATGAACTTCAAAAGTTCACACTTCTATTTTCGATGTTTAAACCTATCAAATCACGTCCGATTGACCTCAAATTTTGCGTACAAGTCATATTTGACATTACGGACCTACTGCAACTTCCGGAATCGGATTCCGACCCCGATATCAAAAAGTCCACTTCCGATCAAACTTCTCAAAAACCTTCAAATTTCTATCTTTAGCCAAATGGCTCCAAAATGACCTACGAACCTCCAAATTCACTTCCGATTACGCTCCCAACTCCATAATCACCATACGGAGCTATTCTCAGACTTAGAATCCCAAACGGACATCGATAACACTGAAACGCACTCCAAGCCAAACTTAAGAAATTCCTTCAAAAATGCTAACTCCCACAATAGGCGCCAAAACGCTCCCGAGTTATCCAAAACCCGCACCGGGCATACGCCCAAGTCCGAAATCATCATACGAACCTGCTGGAACCTTCAGATCCCGATTCCGAGGTCGTTTACTCAAAATTCCAATCCTAGTTCATTCTTTCAACTTTAAGCTTCTGAAATGAGAATTCTCTTTCCAAATCAACTCTGAATTTCCTGGAACTTAATTCCGACCACGCGTACAAGTCATAACACCTGAAATGAAGCTGCTCATGGCCTCAGGCTGCTGAACGAAGCGCTAGAACTCAAAACGACCGGTCGGGTCGTTACATTCTCTCCCACTTAAACATACGTTCGTCCTCGAACGTGCTGAGAACTACACTGAAGTAGTCTGAAATCACTGGTTAACTTCCCATGCACCTTCCCGTGCTACCACAACTCAGTTGAGCATATTAGCTCGATCAAATTCTGAAGACATTCTCTTTTATTCGAGCAGATACGCCTTTAAGCCCAATTCCAGCATCCGAAATTCTCTGCCAAGCCTGTTTCCAACATAGGATCGCCATATCAAGTATCACACGCTGTACCCAAACGTGACTGCATAACTTGCTGAACTCACACCTTGCATCATTTTACTCACCGGACCACAATAACATTTATCTGACCAACTTAGTCCAAATCCTACTAATCTGATGCTTCAATTGCACCCCATGACATACACAGGTCTTACCCCAACCTTTACAATACCTCCACAATGGAAGAGATGTGCGGAAATTCATAATCAATTGCCGAGTCAACCAATCACTGAGTCTATACTTCAGACAATAAACATTACCATATTCTGACCCAAATAATGACATTTACTCCTTAATATATTCCATACAGTCAGATTAAACTAATCCTGAATCCAATGATCTCATCTCACCCAGTAGGAACTGCTCAAGAAATAAGCCACCCCGGACATAATCAAGTCACATATGATGTCGCAATGTGCCAATAGGCTACCAATTCGAACACGATACAAAAGGAAGACGAACTCTGGAAGGAATTACCTAACTCCCGCACTAATACGAACTTTCCTTAGAAAATAGGAAACAGGACATACAAAAATAACATATAGAAGGCCATACTCAACATCACACTGTTGCGGCGCGCAACCCGATCCAAATAACATAGAGCTCGCATAACGAGATTGCGCATCGAGCTAAATTTGCTCATTACAACAAAATACCGAATATCGGTCATAAGCATGCTAAGTGTATAATACCATCCCTGGGGGGACATATAGCGCTATAAGCTACAAAACTCAAGCACAACTGAGGTGCGATATACAGTCTGAATCTCAAGAGCCATTTTGCTCATAATACGTCATTTCCACGCGGATCCTCAACACATAAACAATTTCTCCAGCCGCCTCACAACTCACACGGCGCAACGTATCACTACACGAAATATCTGACAGCGAAATAACACCCTGACTACTCCTCCACAAGGAACACATTACTGAAATGAACACAACTGGCCTGATATAAAGCCTTGTTCACATATAAATCAATCCACTAATCTCAAGCCGATTTCTGATTGCACCAACTTGGCTAATAACCTTTCAAAGGTCCATAGTAACTCCCTTTTTCCTCATAACACCTAAGAACTACCATTATAACCGGAGCAACCTCCTCAGTTCATAACCCAATAAACAAAGTGCCCTCCAGGCATAAATTCTCAAATTAATGATATTACCACAATCCTCACACTTGGTTTAAACCTTTAGTCAATCAAGTGACTACGTGTCATACTTATACAATCTTCCCGTGGGACACGCTCCCATAGTCTTCCGAAATAAATAACGGGTCCGCACATCTAAGCCATCGACCGCACTAACGCTGAAAAGCGATCAAGAATCCTTAACCAGGATGCAAAGCCTCTTTCACAACACATCGATCTTAGGTGACGCTGAATACAATACCAATTTACTTTAAACATTCCACCCTTTTCTTGCTCATCCGAGCTCGTGACATCCTTACCAACAGCAAACTGCAACCTCGATCCTCACTTCGAATTTCCATGCTACTCACTGCACCCAACGTGCCAATATATGATAGGACACGATTTTAACATTAATACTCTAACACTTCATCATATAAGAACTTTTCACTTAACTCACTTCAGGAAAATCATAGCAACACACAGGTAAATTCACATAACCGTAGAATATGCAAACATCTAAGTAGTGGTCTAAGCCACCACAACCCTTCCGGAATCTGCCTCCACACAACAAGCCATAACGGCAGAATGCTTCAAAATATTATCATTTACGGCGGCTGACAAGCCTCATACGCACCGCCACAGATCATTTACATAACTTGATCACGCTGAATGAACTGATCACTGACCCCAATATGCCAATTCAACTATGGCTAATCAATCTACCTCCTTCCAATTTATCCTTGATTGCCTTGGAAATAATACTGACTCTATTCAACACATAACATACTCCCTCTACACTCACCCCGAGTGGCCTTGAGTCACGAGACCATGCTGTCTCAAATCCCACGAACTATTTCATATCTCTCAAATGCTACATTACAAGTCAAAATATCATAGAACATTCTGGGCACCTTCTCATAAGTTGTTACAAATCTTGGTCCTTAACTGTATCCATAGGCTTGAAATCATTGGGCACCCCACTTTATCCCTTGGGATCTACTAGGACCGTTGTTGAGAGCCACCCGCTCTAACTTGGTCCCGAATATAATCAACTCCATGAATCTTCTAGCACATTAATACCCTCTAGATGAAGCACCTGGCAGAATCACTCCCCTTTAAACCCGCTTATATACAAGGCATAAATCCTGAATCTTTCCCCCAAATCTGAACATGAGCCAATAAGGCCGACCATAGCATGCATCCAACAATTCATCTACTCAAATTACCACTAGTGGTCTTTTCCCGTAGTTGAAACAACCCATCGATATGCAGATAAACGGAAACCTCGCAAGTAGTTAAGCATGCAACCCAATCATAGGCGGTGGGACTCTCCCACTTAGCTTGAAGCCATTATTTCACAACTCTGGAATTCACCAGGATTCTTTATCTCTTATTGACATAACCGGGCGCAATCAACCGCCAAAATTCTCGGAATCATTCGGTAAACACCCCCTTTTTGATACTCTGAACCATCAACCCCCTTCGCACGACCGATCTCCTCGCTGTATAACCAATAGAATTCTTCGCAGAAGCCTCACCAACCACGCGACCGCTAACCTGCTCACAGGAAATAACCCTCCTGTGGAAATCACTTCCCGACATCTTCCAATGCTGCTGCACGGGATACAATCACCATGACACCAATAACCCATCCTGAGTCCAAGCTCACTCTCTAGCTGTACCAGTCCATTTATCCCTTTGTGGACATCAATTAAATGTGCGGCAATATCCTTCCAATTCAAGGTTATGTTGTGTCCTTCTTTATTTCAAGCAGCTCCTTCCTGTTGTATCAAATCTCCTGCCGTTTAATGGCCCATGCTTCAAGTTAACTTCGTAGGCCCCAATCACTAATCTCTGAAATTCTCAAATCATCCCATACGCCCCTTAAGGTGCGTACTCATCCTACCACAATGCCCATATGCGACTCTGCCACTCTCCTACTTTGGCGGAACTCATCTCTTTAATTGACTACTCGCCTTTTGCTTCTTATACTTGGCCTCCTAGAAACCTTAGTCACCGCCTGACACTTCCCAAACGTCTTTCCTCATACTTTGCTGCTCATCTGTTGCTTTAAATAAACTCTATCTTCGTGGCACTTGAACCCACAATTGCTGCTAACCTTTAAAACTTTTCAAAGGTCATCTTTATCGAACCGTCAACACTAGAAATTCTGATTCGATCCTAAACCACAGCACCATGCGATTCTGACAGGTGTATCTCCAATACTATTTCACAATATCTTGCCTTAAAGGCGAATTGTAGCAGATTATAACATCGACGGACTTGGTACGTTCCATTAGGGCCACGACGCCCCATCATAGAAGAAAGCTCCATCACGCTTGCAAATACTAGGTCTCATTACTTCCACCAGCCCATATCTGACCATCCTTAGTCCGACTGCCTCTCCCTTGCCAGGAATAAAAATACTGAATCCCTTGATAACATACTGGGTAAACCTCCCTTCAAGTCATTCACTGCCCCGACACGCGGGCAACATCCTACCATCACAACAATACTGCGGAATAATCGCTCATAAGCATCATGGCAACCTGTGCCTAGCCTCAAGGCTCTTAGAAGTTTTGTCACTGAGTTGAAACAATAGAATATCCTTCCATAAGGCGACTATAATAGTCCAATCAACTATATAGGGAGGATCATCCCGCACCACATTTGTAGTGCCATTACAATCCTTCAATTTTTGATTTCTAACAAGCGCTCGCGTCGCGTAAGATTGAGTAGGAAGGAATCAAAGGCATAAGCCTCAAGAAATCGAACCGCACGATAAGGAAATCAAGAAGGGAAGTACTCCTAACAGCCCTGTAGCCTCCCGAGAATAAGTACAGACGTCTCCGTACCGATCCGCGAGACTCTACTAGACTTGCTCATGACTCGTGAGACCGACGGGAACCTAGTGCTCTGATACCATGTTGTCACGACCCATAATCCACTAAGGGTCGTGATGGCGCCGGACACTGCTATCAGGCAAGCCAACCAAATTACTTAATCAAATTCTCGTTTTTAACAATCTTGAAAATTAAGATTTTCCTTCAATTTTCCATAAATAAAAGATAACTGCTTCAATTCAAATTAAATAATAAGCAATTAATACAAAATATTTCAAACCATCCCAGAACCCGGTGTCACAAGTGCATGAGCATCTACTGTCAAGAAAATAAAATATAGCATCCGTCCGGAATACAATGGACAGGAAGTAAATACAGTGTACTGAAGAGGGCTACACTAGCTACGGGCCACCTCGAATAATGCAACTCACCTAGCCCCCCCAAATCCAATTGTGCTACTGCGCCCAGTGGGCTGCTAGAAATAAATATACCTGTGCAACAAAAATGCACAGAAGTGTAGTATGAGTACGTAAACAACGTGTACTCAATGAGTATCCCGCCTAATCTCGAAAAAGTAGAGACGAGATGGTCAACTTGGACACTTACTAGAGGTCATTTGACAATATACTAAAAATGTGAGGAAATCATGGATTTATATAGCAGTTTTAATTCACGAAGCCAGAAAACAGATANTTCTGCCTCCAGGGATTTCCGCACCTACGGTCCCTTGACCGCTTCTGCGGTTCCGCAGGTGCGGACCAATCACCGCTTCTGCGGTCCGCCCAAGGCTGCCCTTTTTTCCGCTTCTGCGATATGCCCTCCGCAGATGCGATCCCGCTTCTGCGGAAATTTGACCGCATCTACGGTCCACTCTGAGCCGACCCAAATCCGCTTCTGCAACCACTTCTCCGCAGATGCGGTCCCGCTTCTGCGGAACCTTGACCGCATCTGCGGTCCTCCAGCCCTTCACCAAAAATTCGCACCTGCGCCTTCTTAGCCGCTTCTGCGGCGCCGCACCTGCGGCCCCCTTTCCGCAGGTGCGGTCATGACAACAACCAGCAGTCCTCAACCTTCCAAAAATCCTATTTTTCGATCCGTTAACCACCCGGAATCCACCCGAGGCCCCCGGGACCTCAACCAAACCTACCAACCAATCCCAAAACACATAACGGACTCGCTCGAGGCCTCAAATCACATCAAACAACGCTAAAATCATGAATCGACCTCCAATCCAAACTTAATGAACTTCAAAAATTCACACTTCTATTTTTGATGTTTAAACCTATCAAATCACGTCCGATTGACCTCAAATTTTGTGTACAAGTCATATTTGACATTACGGACCTACTGCAACTTCCGAAATCGGATTCCGACCGCGATATCAAAAAGTCCACTTCCGGTCAAACTTCTCAAAAACCTTCAAATTTCTATCTTTAGCCAAATGGCTCCAAAATGACCTACGAACCTCCAAATTCACTTCCAATTGCGCTCCTAACTCCAGAATCACCATACAGAGCTATTCTCAGACTTAGAATCCCAAACGGACATCGATAACACTGAAACGCACTCCAAGCAAAACTTAAAAAATTCCTTCAAAAATGCTAACTCCCACAATAGGCGCCAAAACGCTCCCGGGTTATCCAAAACCCGCACCGGGCATACGCCCAAGTCCGAAATCATCATACGAACCTGCTGGAACCTTCAGATCCCGATTCCGAGGTCGTTTACTCAAAATTCCAATCCTAGTTCATTATTTCAACTTTAAGCTTCTGAAATGAGAATTCTCTTTCCAAATCAACTCTGAACTTCCCGGAACTTAATTCCGACTACGCGTACAAGTCATAACACCTTAAATGAAGCTGCTCATGGACTCAGGCTGCTGAACGGAGCGCTAGAACTCAAAACGACCGGTCGGGTCGTTATAAAAAATATTTTTTAAACGACGTTCAATTTCCTAAAAAATTAATTAAAAGCGGTAAAATCAGATATTAAAATTTCACTATAGGATGACATGTATTAAAATCAGATATTAAGCCACTTATAATAGTTTATGCGACCGTGCTAGAACCACGGGATCCCGGGGTGCCTAACACCTTCCCCCGGGTCAACAGAATTCCTTATTCAGAATTTCAGGTTCGCAGACTTCACTTGGAGAGTCGAAAATTTCCTCGATTTGGGATTCAAGAAAAACCGGTGACTTGGGACACCAAAAGCCAAACCTATCCCAAGTGGCGACTTTGAAATAAATAAATACTCCCAATTCGAATAATGTCACTTAAAATGGAAAAATCCCTTATACACTATCCTTCGGGGTAGGTGTGTAAAAAAGGAGGTGTGACACTTGGGGCCTCGGGTGTGTTTCGGATGCTCAACGGAGCATTTCGGAGTTGTAAAAATTGCAGAAATTCCTTCAGCTGTTGCAGACCAAAAATCCTTCTTCGCGTTCGCGACTTCCCTCTCGCGTTCGCGTACCTTTGACTTCCCTCTCCTACGCGTTCACGTCCTCCTCCACGCGTTCGCGTAGAGTAATTCTGGAGGAGGACCAGTTTCCTCATCGCGTTCACGTATAGTCCTTCGCGTTCGCGAAGCTTCACGCCTTCCTTCATCGCGTTCGCGTTCCGTCTGTCGCGTTCGCGTAGCTTCGTGGTCCCAGGCCTTCGAGTTCGTGTTCTCCCCCTCGCGATCGCGAAGGGCATTTTTGGCAACTTCTATTTTTCTTTACCACGAACGCAAGATCACCTCCCCGTTCGCGATGCATTAAAAGTCTGAACAGTTATAAACATTTCAAAACCGAGGGTTAGCCATTTTTATCAAAACACAAGCTTGGGAGCTCGGATTTGGGAGAAATTTCGAAGGTTTTTTGAGGGCAACTACTGGGTAACGATTCTCTACTCCCTTATGTTTAAAACCCACTAATCTAATAACAAATTCCTCCTTAATTTCGGATTTTTGAATGAAAAATGGGTAAAACTTCATAGACAAAACAATTGAGTTTTGAGTGCGTGTTTGACCTCCGATTTGGGAGATTTTTATATGGTTAGACTCGTGAGAGTACGAGGGTTCTGAAAATGTGAAAATTATCCGATTCTGAGACGTTGGTCTGAGGGGCATTTTGGTCATTTTACATAATTTCACGTCTTAGCTTTGAATTAAATAGTAGAATCAGTTGCTTGAGATGTTATTTACGATATGTAATTGAATTGAATAGATTTGGGCCATTATGAGTTGGATACTCGCGTCAAAAGTGTGATTTCAAGTTGATTTTTGAGCCGGTTCGAGGTAAGTGGCTTGTCTAACCTTGTGTGGGGGACCTTCCCTTTAGGATATGATATTTGGTAATTGAATGCCTTGTACATGATGTGACGAGCGCGTACTTGAGCTAATTGTTGAAAATCCGGCTTTACATTAAATATTTAGACTGAGTTTCTTTCTTATTTGCTTTATTTTACTTGCAATTATAGCCTGTTTTAGTTTAGAGAAGCATGTTTAGTCGACTTACCTGCCTACTTGCTTAAATTTGCTTTGTTTGTATTTCGTGAAGTATGTAGGGCTAGAATTTACTGTTACTTGTTATGAGTTGAGCATTTATTCCGATACTCTTGAGCTGTTATTGTGTGTTTAAATTTGGGACTACGGGACGGCATCCCGGGAGATCCCCTGCACGTGTTTACGATCTGGACTGAGGTGCGGGATACCAAGAGATCCCTGGCACATTTATATATATTGAGGATACCAAGAGATCCTCGGGATACTAAGAGATCCCTGTCATATTATTGAGGATACCAAGAGATCCTCGGGATACCAAGAGATCCCTGGCACATTTATATATATTGAGGATACCAAGAGATCCTCGGGATACCAAGAGATCCCTGGCATACTATTGAGGATACCAAGAGATCCTCGGGATACCAAGAGATCCCTAGTGTATATATTGAGGATACTAAGATTCTCGGGATACCAAGAGATCCCTAGTGTATATGGTGAGGATACCAAGAGATCCTTGGGATACCAAGAGATCCCCGATTATCATCCTTGTTGTGAGTGTATCTCCTTGTGATTGCCTTATTTTTGTTTTTCTGTTACTGTATCCTTATTATCCTGTTTAGATTCTTGCTGTAGACTATCATTATACTATTTCTTTATCTTGTCGTTTATTATTCATTTATCTCAGTAGGGCCCTGACCTTCTCGTCACTACCCGACCGAGGTTAGGCTTGGCACTTACTGAGTACCGCTGTGGTGTACTCATGCCCTTTCTGCGCATGTTTTTCATGTGCAGATCCAGGTACCTCCATCCAGGCGTATCGCTCTCGAGGCGGAGAGATCTAGCTGAGACTTCGAGGTACTTCTGCCGCGTCCGCAGACCAAGAGTCTCTATCTTATTCCAGCTTTAGTAGATAGTCTTTCCTTTGTTTCAGTTGTTTAGACATTCTGGAGTTAGAGCAGTGTATTACTCTTCTATTATCCTGTGTTTCTCGTGAGTTTCCGGGTTTTGGGGTGATATTGTAGACTTCCGCATTATGGAGTTGTATATGCCGGGCGGCATTTATATACAGTTCCGTTTAGTTGTTCAGTTTTAATTAATTATTCCGCAAGTTATGTTATTTTTCTGCATTGTTAGGCTTACCTAGTCGTAGGGGACTAGGTGCCATCACGACATGTTCACGGAGGGCGAACTGGGGTCGTGACACATAACATACTTGAGACTCCCTACAGCAGAAGCATAAGGGACCGCCTACATCTTTTCTATTTCATCAGTCATTTTTTGGGGACTGATCTTTTGATAAAGAGGTTTCATGCCTAAAAGGAAGAAAACCTATCTTGGAATCTTGCATTCTAAACCTGGTGAGAATAGTATCAATATAAAGTGCGTGGGATAAAGCCTAATATCCTTCGTTTGCGATCTCGCATAAGCTTGATCCTAAGGATATGTGCCACTACTCCCAAGTCTTTCCTATCAAAACGCGAGGACAACCACTCTTTTACTGAATTCAACATGCTCACATTATTTCCTATTAGCAAGATATTATCTATGTACAAAACCAAAAATACAACTTTATCCCCATCCCACTTCTCATAGACACAAGACTCATTTTCACATTGATCAAAACCGAAAGTTTTAATCGATGTGTCAAAATAAGTATTCCATGCTCTAGAATCTTATTTTAATCCATAAATGGATTTCTTTAATTTACATAACATGTGCTCATTGCCACTTTTTATGAAACCATCTGGTTGTCCCATATAAATGCACTCATTAAGGACTTCCATTAAGGAAAGCCGTCTTGACATCCATTTGCCAAATCTCATAATCGTAATGAGTATCAATGGATAAGAGAATACTAATGGATTTAAGCATGGCTACTGGCGAAAATGTTTCCTCATAATTGATCCCTTCTTCTTAAGTAAACCCCTTTGCAACAAGCCTAGCTTTAAAAGTTTGCACTTATCTATCCACTCCTCTCTTTTTCTTATAGATCCATCTACAACCAATGGGTTTGACTCCAGTGAGTTATTACAATGTCCCAGACTTGATTGGAGTACATGGACTCCATCTCAGATTTCATAGCAACAATCCATTTTTCAACGTCTGTATCATGTAGTGCTTCGTCCTAATTAAGAGGTTTTTTATTAGGCTCTTCAGGGATTCTATCATAAGATTCTCCCAAGAGCGCAAACCGGAGAGGTTTTTTAATAATTCTCCCACTACGACTAGTCACTGCATGTGCAATTTGATCTTGTTGTTGAAACGCAACATCATTTTCCAGAACTAAAGCCTCAATGTTATCCTCCACACTTTGCGGTGCTGGGAAATCATTAACTTCTTCCTGAAGTGCAGGCTACACAACAATTTTAGGTTTCTCAACAATCTGAGGTTTCTTAACATTACTCCCACTACTTTGGGTAGTGAGATGTCAGGCAATTGCTCTTCTGTGTTCTGCTGCCTATTGACATTTCTCCCGCTAAGCTAATGCAGTTGTATGTCAATACTAGTTTCTAGGATATGTTCCAGGGATGAGTCATTAGTTATTCCATTGCTTAATTCCTGTAAAACTAGTTTACTTCTAGGAATATGGTTCATTAAATAGCCCTCTTCTAAAAGTCTGGCATTTATCCAAACAATTACCTTCTTTTCTTTGGGACAATAAAATAAACCTCCTTTCATTCCCTTTGGATATCCAATAAAAATTCACACTTCTGTGCTCAATTCTAATTTAAATGCTTTCTCTTTCAGCACATGTGCTGGACAACCCCAAACCCGAATGTGCCGCAAACTAGGCTTGCGCCCAGTTCTCAATTTTGCTGGGGTTGAAGGTACTGACTTTAAAGGAACCAAATTCAGAATATAATTTGTTGTTTCTAAAGCATATACCGCCCATAAAGAAGGCAAATCGGAATAACTTAACATTGATCTAACCATTTTCATAAGGGGCATATTTCTTCTTTTTGCCACACCATTATGTTGTGGTGTTACTAGTGAAGATAATTGATATTTAATTCCACAATCTGATAATTATTTAACGTATTCCACAGAAAGGTATTAACCACCACGATCAGATCGCAATGATTTGATATGTTTATCATGTCATTTCTCTGTTTCCATCTTCAATTAAATGTATCCATATTTTGACTAATCATCTCTAAAAGTCACAAAATACTCAAAATCACCACTTCCTTGTATATTCATAGGACCACGCAAATCAGAGTAAATTAATTCTAACTTATCGCTGACTCTATTTCCTTTTGAGGGGAAATGTCTCCTCGTCCTTTTTTCTTCTAAACAGGATTCACATGTTGGTAGTGATTCCACTTTCAATGAACTCAAATGTCCATCTGAAACCAACCTCGAAATCCTATTTTGATTTATATGACCTAGACGTAAGTGCCACAAATAAGTTTGGTTCAATTCAAAAATACAATTTTTTATATGGCAGATTAATGTTATTTAATTCTTTTGGTTGTATCACACGAGGAGATACATCAAGAATAAAAAGGTTATGTACTTTAGTAGTAGTTATATAAAATGTTTATTAAACTCAATAACAATAGAGTTATTAGAAAAATAAATATTATAACCAGCATCCATTGTTTTTGAAACCGAAATCAAATTCCTTCTAATAGAAGGTACATCTAGAACATCCTTTTAAACTAAAACTCTAGCACTACTAAACGAAACTCTAATATCTCCTAGTGCTAAAGCTGGTGTTGGCTTGCTATTGGCTTGAAAAATGCAAACTTCATTCTCACTTGGTCGCCACATTTCCTGAACCCCTGTAAAGTAGTGCAGATATGATTAATGGCTCCTGAATATACACACCAAAACATGGTAGAGACAACCGCTAAAAAAGTTTCGATGACATTTAAATATGAATTACCTTGCTTATTCAACATTTCCAGATAGGTAGGGCATTGCCTTTGGTGATGCCCAGGTTACTCGCAATGATGGCACTTTCCTTTGGGTTTTTCACACCAGCAGCTGCATCTCTAGTTGCCAAAACCTTCTGAGCCTTCTTCTTTTTCTTTTCGGCTCTCGACTTAGAACCGAAGCTTTCTCAACATTCAGTGCCACAACCGGAGCTTGCTGTTTGATAATAGATTCTGCCGCTTACAGCTTATTCAACAATTTCGCTAATGAAAAATCTATTTTTGTTCATATTATAGTTCAAGCAAAATTGTTGAAAATTGTCAAGCAGAGTCTGCAGGACCATCTCAACATGAGATTCCTTATCAATCACAGATCCAAGGACCTCTAGTTCATTTAGAAGACCCATCATCTTCAAAACATGGTCCCTAACCAATGATCCTTCAGCCATCTTGGTATTCAAAAGGGATTTCATGGATGTCTGCTTAGTCGCACGATTCTGCTCACTGAACATCTCTTTGAGACTTTCGAGTATGTCATAAGTAGACCTCACAGACTGATGTTGATGTCGCAAAGCATTCGCCATAGAGGCAAGAATGTAACATCGCACTATCTCATCAGCCTTAACCCATTTATCATAGGCCTTAACCTGATCATTAGTAGCATCTTCATCAGGTTTTTCTGGGAATTATTCAGTGATTACAAATTTGTAACTTTCAACAGTTAGGACAATATCAAGGTTCCTTTTTCAGTCAACATAATTTGGTCCATCTAACTTGTTTTGGTTCAAAATTGAGGTATGTGGGTTGAATGAAAACATGGTTAATCTGACAGGTATTCATATTAAATAGATCATTATTTATGCAATAAGAATATTAATATTCAAAAACACATTACACATACAACTATGCTCAATGAACAGTTGGATTTGATAGGGAAACTTAACTATTCATGCAAAATATATGAGTTATGTTAGATATTCACCCCATAAATTAAAACAGGACGAACTCAGATTGAGAGTAAACTGTCAATTAAGACATGTAAATATCACTTCTATAAAATCTAGTTTCATTGAATCAACATGTAACTCAGTTGGAGAGTTCATACAATTTATCAAACAACTAGAGGCAAAACTAAAGTAATTATCTATAATGAATCTATCTGATGTAGAAAAAGACATACGTCAACATATAAATTCATTTAATTTAACTATAATAACTAATGTACAAATATTGGTTAATTAAACTAAATAACTAATGGTTTAATTTAATCAACTAATTAAATCATTTATATTTCTGTGTAAACTATTTCATGTGACAGATATGAAATCCACCAGCGGAGTTTTTACATGAAAACTTATAAGCTTACATAAAGAGGTATCATCAAACTCAAGGCTGGGTCAAAGATTCTATCAACTAATTATTTTTTTTTTAAATGCTATTAGTTATTGTCCAATCTATTAAGCATACACTAACTCTGAGTAGAGTTGTACCTTTTGATAAATCAAAATAATAAATAAATCACATTGATCATAATAACTATATCAGAATTAGGAGTATAAGCTCATCTAATGAATCAGAGAAAATATTTTATATATATATATATATATATATATATATATATATATATATATATATATTCAGTACAAAAATATATTTTCTCTACTTGGTCCATTCAATATACACTAAGTATACTATCACAAGAAGTTGGAGTAAAACCACTCCCATAATAAAGATAAATTATACTTTAATCTTGTGCTACAATTATCAAGATATTTTGCCCAACAATATCTTCGATTGTGAACATAATTTATTAATTATGAGAACCGACAATTTAATCTTCTGTGCATGAGCTAAGACTCCATACATTAAATATTTTCTACTACATAACTAAATGACACACATATAACAAATGATCTATTTAAAATTGTGATGAACCGATAGGTTATTTTTAGTTTTAACCTTCATTTCTATTTTTCGATTCTTCGAATAGCTCCATTTAGCCTTTCTCAATTTGTATGCACAGTATGTATCCTTTTTTTCCGGGAAGTTTTTACGAGAAAATTGATGAAAATGTGAAATCGCTCCTTAAAACTCATTTGAGTTGACTACGGTCAATATTTTATGTAAACGGACCCGGATCAATATTTTGACTATTTCGGTGGGTCTGTATCGTGTTTAGGGACTTGGTCGTATGCCCGAAATCAAATTCGGAAGACTTGATTTGATGTAATTTGTTGTATCGCGGATACACACATTAAAAATATTAACCAAATTTGCCCGACGTAGAGGCAATCAAGAAAGCCGCATAAGTGAATATAACCTACAGAAAAGTGAGCTAATCCAACCAATCTTGCTTGTACAATGGAAAGGGCCACTGGTTTATCTCTCCAGCGAATCAAATTGGCCAAAGGTGTGCGTTCATGAGCCCATGCTAAAGTTTCAATCAATTCCTGCCAATATCCACGCCAAGAAATTAAGAACATAAATCCAGTAGCCCAAACAAGATGTCCAAATAAGAACACCCATGCCCAAACTGATAAACTATTCATACCAAAAGGATTTATCCGTTGATAAGTTGTGAAGAGTTTAACCATAAATAATCCCTTAATCATCCCATCAAATAAGTGGAAGATTCATTAAACTATGAAACGTTACCCTGCCATAATGTGATGTGCTTCCAATGCCAATAAACTAGCAATTTAAAGGTTTAAAGAATTCCTAAGTTTGATCGTAGATTGACTTTGTTGCTATTGGGTTCGAATTATGGTTTCGGTACCTGGATGTCACAACCCAAAACTCTAAACCGTCGTGATGGCGCATATCGTGGTACTTGGAAAGCTGATACAAAACACTTCGATAATTCATTAAAAAAATTAAGTCAAATCTTTTCATAATAGGAACTTCATAAAAGAGTTGAACTTAAAATTTAAAATGCGAAAAAGATAGTCCGACATCGGGGTGTCACTAAGTCATGAGCATCTAAAACCAAATCTAGAATTGGAGTTTGCAATAGTCCACCAATACTAAATAGAAAGAAACGTCAACAATGGAAGGAGAGACAAGGGCTGCGGACACCGGCAACTACCTCGTAGATCTCCGACAATCAACTACGCATGATCTCAGTGACCTCCGCAACCGGTCTCACCTGAATTTGCACACAAGGTGCAGGGAGTAACATGAGTACTTCCAAATCAGTAAGTAACAAAAATAAATAAGGAACTGAGAAGCAGTGACGAGCTATGCAAATACAATTTATTTTAGCAAATTTCAGTACATAATAGGCATGCTCTCAAGTTAAGCAGTTTAAGTCAAATTAGTTCGTGCTCGAGTGCCGGATATCAAGTCTTTTAGAGGGTTGCACAACAAGAACATATAACATCTAAGTGTAGCAATAATTGAAAGCAAGTACAGTCTCTCAAGACAACAGTCGCTCAGCTCATCTCAACATCTCAATCACTAGGCTCTCAGCCCTCAGTAATCATACTCAATAGGTACCTGCGCTCGCTGGGGGTGTGAAGACTCCGAGTGGGCTCCTTCAGCCCAAGCGCTATGATCCGCATGGACAACTCACGTGCTGCACGGACAACTCACGTGCCACAATATCAAACAAGGCCCGCACGGGCAACTCACGTGCTGTAATATCACATCAAAATTCGCACGAACAACTCACGTGCCATAATATCAATATCTCACTACTTGGCCCTAGGCCTCACTCAGTCATCAACCTCCCTAGTATCTCGGGCTCTCAGAAATCAAATATAATAGCCCAAACAGAGGTAACATCATGTATCAACAATGAACAATATGAGACGGAGGCATAATAAGCAAGAAGAGCTATGATTGAGAACAAGACAACAATTAGCAGCTAATTCAGCAAGTACATGACCTCGCAGGTCTCAACAGTCATAACATAAGGCCTAAACATGATTTCTAACATGAAGTGCAGCAAATTTCCATGTAAACAGAGGGAACATGTAATAAACAGTAAGCTATTCGATTCCACAGTCTCACAGGACGAACCAAGTTACAATCTCTACGACGCACGCCCACACACCTGTCACCTAGCATGTGCGTCACCTCTTAGATAGCCATACGACACAAAATTCGGGGTTTCATGTCCTCAAGACCGGATTTATAACCGTTACTTACCTCAATCCAAGTAAAATCCTACTCCGCGATGCCTTTGCCTCTCGAATCAGCCTCCGAGCGTTTCGAATGTAATCACAAGCAGTACAATACCATTAATATATGCTAAAGGAATTAATTCCACAAGGAAAACTACTAAATCACTCAAAACTCAAAATTGGCTCAAACCCGGCCCCCGGGCCCACGTCTCGAAATCCGAAAAAAGTCACAAAACCCGAAATCCCTTTCACTCACGAGTCCACCCGTACCAAATTTATCAAAATACGACCTCAATTGCCCCTCTAAAACCCCACAATTCACTCTCCAAACTCCCAAGCCCTAACCCCCAATTTTTACTTCAAAACCTCACTAACTAAGTGGGAAATCAACGGGAAAACACCAATTCTAAGGATAGTTAGGCTCAAGAAACTTACCTCAGCGATAAACCTTGAATTCCTTTCAAAAATATCTTCAAAATCTCCAAAGCCCGTGTTCAAAAATGTGAAAATGTGAAGAATTCCCGAACTCCTCTATTTATACTTTCTGCCCAGCAAAATCGCACCTGCGGTACCAATTGTGCATCTACGAGTCCGCATCTGCAGACCAAGCTTCGCTTCTGCGGAAAATCACTTAAGCACTACGACCGCTTCTGCGACCAAAGACCGCATCTGCGATCATCGCGGGTGCGAAAACAACCTCGCACCAGCGGCTTCATCTCGCACCTGCTCCTAGCTGGCCGCATCTGCGAATCTCGCAGGTGCGAGAATCTCTTCGCACCTGCGGATTTTGCCCAAATCCTTCTTGGTCGCATCTGCGGCTCCTCATTCGCTACTGCGGGATCGCACCTGCGGGCTCCCCACCGCAGGTGCGGAAACACCAGAACCAGAAGCTTCAGCAGCATTTCTTCAACTCTGAACCTTCCGTTAACCACCCAAAATCACCCCGAGGACCTCGAGACCTCAAACAAACATACCAACCAATCCTAAAACACCATACAAACTTAGTCGAACTTTCGAATCACTCAAAACAACATCAAAACACCAAATTACCCTCGGATTCATGCCTAAGAACTTCTAAACTTCCGAATTCCGCAAACGATGCCGAAACCCAGCAAACCACGTCCGAATGACCTCAAATTTTGCACACAAGTCCGAAATGACACCACGAATCTATTCCAACTATCGGAAATCCAATACGACCCCGATATCAAAATTTCCATTGCCGACAAAAATTACCAAAATTTCAACTTTTGCCAATTCAAGCCTAATTCTACTACGGACCTCCAAATCACATTCCGGATGCACTCCTAAGTCCAAAATCACCTATCGGAGCTAACGGAACCATCAAACTTCAAATCTAAGTTCTTTTACTCATAATTCAACATTCAGTCAACTTTTCTAACTTAGACCTTCTCCTAAGAGACTATGTGTCTCAATTCACTCCAAAACCACTCCGGACCCAGACCAACTGACCCGGTAAGACATAATGTAGCTGAAGAACACAAATGAAGCAGAAAATGAGGAAACGAGGCTATAACCCTCGAAATGACCAGCGAGGTTGTTACACTAAAAGAGGTTCATTTCAGTATTTATGGCTTGTCTGCAAAATTTAGTGCAAAACAGAGTTGATTTGATGTGATTCCAACGTCCGGTTGTAAAATTTAAAG
Source organism: Nicotiana attenuata (assembly GCF_001879085.1). Classification (NCBI taxonomy): domain Eukaryota; kingdom Viridiplantae; phylum Streptophyta; class Magnoliopsida; order Solanales; family Solanaceae; genus Nicotiana; species Nicotiana attenuata. The sequence continues at coordinate 247,364 of NW_017670438.1, forward strand.
TTCTTAACTTTCTTTGAAAATTTCATTTGTTTTGGTATCCGACTCATAGTTCTAGGTGTTATTTTGGTGTTTTGATCGAGCGAGCGAGTTCGTATGATGTTATTACACTTGTGTGCATGTTTGGTTTAGAGCCCGAGAGGCTCGGGTGAGTATCGGATAGACTACGGAGTGATTTTGGACTTAGAAGAATAGTTAATACCTTCACTGTTGCTGGTGCTCTGCTGTAGATCTCGCATTTGCGAGGTAAATGTTCGCATTTGCGAACTTGTTTCTGCTGCTTTTGCGAAGGCGGAGGTATTTGCGACTTAGTCCTGGGATACCTTCGCATATGTGAAGGAATGGTCCGTATTTGCGACCATAACATCGCATTTGCGATTACTGATCTTCTGAGAAGGGTTCGCATTTGCGATGTTCGCAATTACAAACAAGATATTGCAATTGTAACATCCGCAGCTGGTAAAAGACGGGAAAAACGGGATTTAGCTCATTTCTTTCAAACTCTCAACCCTAAAAACCCTAAAGGCAATTTTTCCAAGAGGTTTTCTTCCAAAATTCATTGGTAAGAAACTTTAATCTATTTCCTTTCAGTTACCCATTACTTTTCAAGTGCTTTTAGCATTAAATCTAGGATTCTCATGGTAGAAATTAGGGATTTGGGTATAATTAGGGATTTTTGTATATTTTGGATTTAGACCTCGAATTGAGGTCGGATTTCAAAACAAATTAAATAATCAAGCTCAGGGGTGAATGGGTAATTAGGTTTTGGTCCGAATATCGAGTTTTGACCAAACGGGTCCGGGACTGACTTTTGTTGAATTTTTTAAAAAAGTGTAAAGATCTTAACTATATATATTGTAATTGATTTCCCCTGCATTGTTTGTTGATAGTAAGTCAATTTTGGTTAGAGTCGGTTGGTTCATAGGAGAATTTTAGAAGGAAGGCCCCGGTTGAGCTTTGATTTGCTTGTGGAACAAGGTAAGTGTTGAGTCTAACCTTGATTTGAGGGAATTAGGAACCCTTGAACTATGTGTTATGTGAATAACATGTGTAGCAACGTATATGTGAGGTGACGAAAGTATATATGCCGTCAAGGTAATTGTTTCCATGCCTTCCCGTATTTTATTAGTTGATTTATTCCATGTCTTAGTTGTTGCATGCTTTAAATTGGTTCCTATGTCTGAACTTGCTACTTGTCACTTATTATTCTCGTAGTAAAATGTTTGTTGCTCCCATGCTTACATGATTAATTACTACTTGCCTTAATTGTTTTACTTTTACACTTTAACTGTCTTGTATTTGGCTTGTCTTATTGCTTTGTATTAATCGTTGAATTCCTTGACTTGGTATGAGGTTCCTTTATGGCTTTGCTTTTATATCCTTTAATCGTAGTGATTCTTGTGAATTAAGTTGTTGAGTTGATTTCATTTATGGATTTTGTTTATGGATCGGGTTGCACGCCGCAACGGGTGGAATAAGGGAGGATTGTCGTGTTGCACGCCACAACGGATTTGTATATTTCTAGTCTCTCGTGTACTTGTGACACCAGTTCTAGGATTGATTATTATTAATTTGAACTATTAAAAAAATGGATAAAAACTATTCTAACCTTGGTTTTCCTAGCAAGTAAAATGTTAGGCACCATCACGGTACCGAGGGTGGGAATTCCGGGTCGTGACAAGTTGGTATCAGAGCACTAGGTTACCTAGGTCCCACGAGTCACGAGCAAGCTTAGTAGATCTAGAGGACCGGTATGGAGACGTCTGTACTTATCTTATGGAAGCTATGGAGTTTAGGAACAATTTCACTTCTATCCTTCTCTATCATGTGATGTTATTCTATCATTGATGATTGAACCCTTATATTCTTGTTCTCTTGCAGGTGACGAGAACACACACAGCATCGATAGCCGAACAGGAGCCGGAGCCCCCAGTGGCAACTACAACCAGGGGCAGAGGTCAATGTTGCGCTAGAGGTCGAGGCAGAGGCTGAGGTAGAGCTCAGCCTAGAGCTCGAGCAGCAGCAACCGCAGCGGAACCTCAGGTAGATTTTGAGTATGAGGTTCTAGCTCAGATTGTACCCGTCGGACCAGCTCGGGTCCTCGAGGGGTTCATAGCCACTCAAGTGCTTCAGGATGCTCTAGTCCGTTTGGTGGGCCTTATGGAGAGTGTGTACCATATCGGTACATTCCCGGTGGCACCAGCCGTCTCTAGAGCTGGGGAAGGAGCACAGACTTCCGCTACTCATACCCCGGAGCAGATGGCTCCCCAGTATCAGACTCCAGCAGTCCCTCCAGTTGGGGTGGTTCAGCCGATTATTGCGGCACAGGCCGGTGATAGACCCGCTTTGTCTTCTAAGGCTTTGTTGAGGTTGGACAAGTTTATAAAGAACATTCTAGTTCATTTTAGTGGTGCATCTTCTAAGGACCTACATGATTATCTAGATCGCTGCCATGAGGTGCTGTGGAACATGGGTATAGTTGAGACCAATGGAGTCGATTTTGCAGTGTTTCAGATGACTAGATCCGCTACTAGGTTGTGGAAAGATTATATGTTGACTAGACCAACTAGGTCGCCTGCGCTCACTTGGGATACGTTTTCATAGCTATTTCTAGAGAAGTTCACTCTTGTCACTCTGAAAGAGGATTACCCCAGGCAGTTTGAGCGTCTTCAGCAAGGTAGTATGATTGTTACCCAGTACGAGACTCATTTTGTGGACCTAGCTCTCTATGCCATTATCTTGCTCCCTATTGAGAGGGAGAGAGTGAGGAGATTTATTGATGGGATCACTTTCACTATCAGGCTACAGATGGCCAAGGAGACTAGGAGTGATATTTCTTTCCAGGCAGCTATATATATTGCTAGACGGATCGAGATGGTTCGTGCTCAAGAGAGGGAGCAGGTGTCTGATAATAGGCCTCGTCATTTCAGTGGTTTTAGGTGGTGCCTCATTTGGAGGCAGGGGGTACTTTACGTAGAGGCCATCCCCCCACGCCATTTAAGTCAGTGCTTTAGGCATCTCACAGTGCTTCAGGGAGCTGTGGTCCTTATGTGCCTCATTTTGAGAAGCCAACCTATAGTGCACCATCAGCTCATATTAGTGCGCCTCCGATTCAGAGCTATCGCCGTGGTTATCCGTCCCGTTTGGGTTAGCTTCATCTTTATCAGCCACTGCAGCAGGACGAATATTTTGAGTGTGGAGGTACTGGTCACATCAGGAGGTTCTGTTTGAGATTGTTGGGCGGCATGCCACAAAAGAGTTCTCGTGCCATGGTCCCAGCACCGGTTGCTTCACCGCCCACTCATCCAGCTGGAGGCAGAGTCAGGCAGCTAGAGGTAGGGGTCAGGCCGTTAGAGGTAGAGGTCAGACCATTAGAGGTGGAGGCCAGCCAATTAGAGTTCGTCCTAGAGAAGTAGTTCAAAATGGTGGGGCCCAGCCCCGATATTATGCTTTCCTAGCTAGTCCTGAGGCCGAGTTATCTAACATCGTTATCACAAGTATTGTTCTAGTTTTCCATAAAGATGCTTCAATTCTATTTGATTCGCGTTGTACTTATTCCTACGTGTCATCCTATTTTGCCTTATATCTAGGTATTCCTCGTGATTCTTTGAGTGCTCCTGTGTATGTGTCCATGCTTGTGGTAGATTCTATTGTTGAATATCATGTCTATCACTCGTGTGTGGTTACTATTGGGAGTCTTGAGAATAGCGTAGATCTCCTAATTCTTGATATGGTAGATTTTGATGTCATCTTGGGTATGGATTGGTTGTCACCTTATCATGCTATATTGGACTATCACACCAAGACGGTGACCTTGGCCATGCCGGGGTTGCCTCAATTAGAGTGGCGGGGGACTTCTGGCCATTCTACCAGCTGGGTTATCTCTTATGTGAAGGCTCGACATATGGTCGAGAAGGGGTGTCTAGCTTATTTGGCTTATATTCGCGATTTTAGTGCGGAGGTCCCTTCCATGGATTTAGTACTAGTTGTTCGTAAGTTCCTAGAGGTATTTCCTACAAATCTGCCGGGGATGCCACCCGACATAGATATTGACTTATGTATTGATTTGGCTCTGGGCACTCAACCCATTTCTATTCCACCATACCGTATGGCCCCGTCGGAGTTGAAGGAGTTAAAGGAATATTTGCAAGATTTGCTAGATAAGGGATTTATTAGACATAGTGTCTCGCCCTAGGGTGAGCCCGTGTTGTTCGTGAAGAAGAAAGATGGGTCGATGAGGATGTGTATAGATTATCTGCAGTTGAACAAAGCCAATATCGAGAACAAGTATCCATTACCGAGGATTGATGACTTATTTGATCAGCTTCAGGGTGCCAAGATGTTTTCGAAGATTGATTTGAGGTCTGGCTACCATCAGTTGAAGATTAGGGCATCCGATGTCCCTAAGACGGCTTTTCGGACTCGGTATGGGTATTATGAGTTCCTAGTGATTTGGGTTGGCAAATGCCCCAGCAATATTTATGGATTTGATGAACAAGGCGTTCAAGCCCTATTTCTATTCCTTTGTGATTGTATCCATTGATGATATCTTGATCTACTCCCGTAGTCGAGACGAACATGAGCAGCATCTTCGGATTGTACTTCAGTCTCTGAGGGATAGCCAATTATATGCCAGCTTTCCAAGTGTGAGTTTTGGTTAGACTCAATCGCCTTTTTGGGGCATGTAGTATCGGCAGAGGGCATAAAAGTACATCCGAAGAAGATTAAGGTAGTTCAAAATTGGCCTAGACCTACTTCAGCTACAGAGATCAAGTGTTTCTTAGGTTTGGCGGGTTATTATCGCCGGTTCGTGGATGAATCTTCATCCATAGCAGCTCCATTGACCAGATTGACCTAGAGGGGTACCCCATTCAGATGTTCGGATGAGTGTGAGTTGAGCTTTCAGAAGCTCAAGACTACTTTGACTATGACGCTAGTGTTAGTATTGCCCACATGTTCAGGATCTTACACGGTGTAATGTGATGTATCTCGTATTGGGCTCGGTGCTGTATTGATGCAGGATGGCAGGGTGATTGCATATGCGTCGCTGCAGTTGAAGGTTCAAGAGAAGAATTACCCTGTTCATGACTTAGAGTTGGCAGCCATTGTTCATGCGTTGAAGATTTGGAGGCACTATCTTTATGGCGTGTCGTGTGAGGTATTCACGGATCATCGGAGTCTACAGTATATGTTCAAGCAGAAGGATCTCAACTTGAGGCAGAGGAGGTGGTTAGAGCTATTGAAAGACTATGATATTACCATTTTGTATTACTCCGTTAAGGCCAATGTGGTGGCCAATGCCTTGACTAGAAAGGCTGTGAGTATGGTAGCCTGGTGTATATCCCAATTGGTGAGAGGCCGCTTGCATCAGATGTTACAATTTAGTGTATGGAGTCTTAGCTCATGCACATAAGATTAAATTGTCGGTTCTCATAATTAATAAACCATGTTCACACTCGAAGATATTGTTGGGAAAAATATCTTGATGATGTAGCACAAGATTAAAGTATAAATTATCTTGATTATGGGAGTGATTTTACTCCAACTTCTTGAGCTAGTATACTTAGTGTATATTGAACTGACTAAGTAGAGAAAAGATGTTTTTGTACTGAATATATATAAAATATTTTCTCTGATTCATTAAATGAGCTTATACTCCTAATCTTGATATAGCTATTATGATCAATGTGATTTGTTTATTGTTTTGATCTATCAAAAGGTACAACTCTATTTAGAGTTAGTGTATTCCTAATAGATTGGACAATAACGAATATCATTTATGAAATAATAATTAGTTGATAGACCTGTGACTCGGCCTTAAGTTTGATAATATCCCTTCATGCAAGCTTACAAGTTTTGATGTGAAAACCCGGCCGTTGGATTTTGTATTTTAGCGGAATTATAAAGGATTTAATTAGTTGATTAAATTAAATTATCAATGATTTAGTTTAATTAACTGATATTTGTAATCTTGACATGGGGAGTTAAAATAAGTGAGTAAATTTCGAAATTAATATTGAGGAGTTCAATTGCAATTTTTAGTGGAATAAACTATGATTAATTATAGTAGGATTGAATTCATCCGAATTTCGAATTAATACTATAATTGATAGCCTCTTATTATTTCTGTGGTTCCTGTTATACCTAGTAAAAACCTTGACAGACTTGGGTAAAAAGTGACTAGGGAGAAAAATTATTTGTTTTAGTTGGACTAGGATTCTGCTAGGAGAATCCTACACGATTTTGGTCTGTTTTTTGGCTTAATTTCGGGCTTACAAATAGAAGACAAGTTTCACCTAATAACTCACTCTTCATAGTAGTATTATTTGGTCACTCAAATAATTTCGTCCAAGATTTTACGAGGAGCATAGCAACAGACTGTAGCCCTGAATTTTTGCTCCGTAAAAGACTTGTGCAGCAGTTTCGAAACGTTAGCACTTCTAATCTCTCTAATTAAATCATTATTTAGTTTATGTAATTTGTGATACCTACATTTATGCTCCCCTGCGCATGTTCTGACAGTTCGAAGTCTAGCAATTGGGTAAATATCAAAAGAGCGCGAGTCTACTGGAAAATGGAACACCAGCTTTACAATAGTTGAGGTTAATTTCCAAGTTTTGCGACTCGTAAATAATGCTCATCATCAAAGATAGAACTACGTATCCCTTCTCTTTAAAAAGATAGATATGTTGACGTCATTAAAGAATCTTTCAGGAGCATGTGTCCCGAAAAAAGTAGTCTATTTACGTTTAGATAATTGTATTCTTTTTTATTTGGACAAAAATAATTGAAGTTAAAAGATTTGTCAACTGACAGTCAAATATTTTTTTTAAAAAAAAAAAAAAAAGAATACTTCACTTAAATACACATTCGAACAAGGAAAATAATATTGTATAGTCGATTTTAAAATAACAGTCGAAAAATGACATATTTTTGTATATATATATATAACTATTTCAACTTTTAACAAGTTGAAACTCTTAGCTCAAAACTTCACAAACAAATAACTTTTTCCCCATTTCGTTAAATAATGAAAAACTTGTTTTTCAAAAGTTTTTGAAGTCAAATAATAGTTTTCACTCACAAATTTTTAATCTCTATTTCCAAGTGAATTCATGTCCAAAACATTGTATTAAAAGATTGAGCGTCATTTCTTCAAACGAGTGTTTGTCAAAGGTAAAAAACTCTAAAAAGCACTTCAAGTCTATTAAGGCTTTATGCGCAAGACGTGATTATAGTGTGGTCCTCAGTAAAATAAAGCACAATGAATAAAGAAAAGGGAAAAATTATAAATGTAATTCAAGAAATAAGAACAAATTCATTCAAGACGTTTTCCGTAATGATTAATATATACCTTACCTATCATACTTTTGTTTAGTACTACTTGATTCAAGATAGAATTCATGTGCAATGAAGCACACGCCATAGTGGCTATCTAAAACGGAGCTTAAGCAATGCGAAGTGCCCTCCCTGAACTTTTCAGAGCTTCAGGACTTAAGCACATCCTTTGACCACACTGTTTCAAACAAAGGATCAAATAATCAATATGTTCCATTTTTCAATTTGCTAGACAGCTCAATCCAAGTTCAAACAATTGAGAACATGACTAATGTGCTTATGATGGAGACCGATGAATGGGCTTATTGCTGGACAGCCAACCGTTTTACTAGATCATCTTCCTTTATCTTCAATTTCGAATTAATTTCTTATGCTATTACAATGTATGCGTCCTAATTCTGTAGGTATCTGTGGTGAGGGAATGCTGCAGGCTGCAGCTGCCCAAGACTGCTATGTCGGAAAATTCTAGGGAGGCTTTGATCTTACAGTACTAGCTGCAGTTCCTGTTAGTAAAAACCTAGCACCCCTGACTAGTTCCTCCTTGACCATGAATAGGACAGCAGCTGCTAGAACGCTCTGTACGATTTTCGTGCCCATCCCCTTGTAAAATCCATAAAAGCCTTCATACCGTATCATCTTCATAATAGCATCCAGGGTACCTGAATGGCGTAAAAGCAACATCAGAACCTACACTATACAAATGCCTGAAATGCTTATACAAAAATCCTAACACATCAACTTCCCCGCATTGCAGATTATAGCCACCATACAACGGCCAACAGAGCTTATAGATAATACCACAATAATTTATAACGAGGCTGCATCTCTCTCGACTGTCATTTTTCTCAAATCACAGTAACATAACAGATCTCTGAAGATTGAATTACTGCATTTCAGCATCCTGTTTTTACTGCTGAAGAACTTACAAAACCTTTACAGTGACTTCTGTAATAGTAATGCATTAAAAATAGGTGCACCAACCTTTGTACTGATGTCTTTTATCCCCACCAGTAACTTGCTTTGCCTGAAGTCTTGACTGCAACAACAAAACAACAACTAAGCGTCAGTCCTGAACATGTTGGGAAAGTCTCGACTGCAAAGATAGAAAAATTACTGTTCATGCAGAAAACAAATCTCAAATAATTGTTGGATAGTGGACCAAACTCTTTACAGTGACCAAGCTTCTCTAAATTGGACATTGCTGCAACATTTTTTGAACAGTTCCAGCCAACAGGTTTAATGAAACCACAAAAGTGGTAGTAAGCGTTTCGTGTTATGACTGAGATTACTTGGGACCAAATAAACTTAAAACTGAACATGATACAGTTAGCAAAAACTGAAAAGCAGAGGAAAGAATTTACCCACTCCCCATTAAGCTAGTAGTTCAACAGTTTATTCTCAAAATTGACCATAAAGAGTGCGGTACGACATAACAAGAGAAGAATATGAATCTCTGAATTACTTTTAGGGAAATTGTATGAGAAGAATTTACGACATTTTAATCTAAACGATCATAGAGATTTCAAGAGAAGTGGGAAAAAGGGAAAGCCAAGTTTCTCCTGGAAAGAAAAAAAAACTTGTATTACCTTCACAACCAGAAGAGGATATGTTACAACTGTAGCCCCAAGCTTTGCCACAGCTCCGAGTAAAAATATCTAACCAAAATATACAAGTGCATGAGCTCCAAAAGATCTAGGCCAAGAACAAAAATACCAGCCTGCTAGACTAAATCACTAAGCAGAAAAAAAACGAAAAGTGAAGTACAAATATTTACCTCCAATGCAGTGACATCATTGGCGCCTTTATTGCTAGAGGCACGCCGTTTCCTAATCTTCTTCAAAAGGGTTTCATATAGCATAAATTGTATAGAAGGATTGCTTACCTGTATTTAGCAGTGAAAAGAATCAGCAACCATTGGTACTACTAACTAGAGTCAGTTGTCACATACCATGATTAACGTCGGAAAAACACCTTTCCAGAAACCACAAACTCCAGCTTCACCATAGACTTCTTGAATCTGTGAAACAAAGTGCCTGTGAGAAATAGAGGCATGGTCTCCATAGTCTGAACCAAATCAATGGGAAGCATAAACAAAAATTCATGATTCCACGTGATGAGCACAAACACTATGCTGACTGCTAATTGCTAAATGATCAGAGACGAACCACCCAAAAAAGTTTGAGTATCATCAAAGATTTTCTTCTAAAAACTGCAATGACATTATCTATATCTTCTCTTCACCGAACTGACTGCATTCTTGAGAACGTTCTTCAGAAATTATCATTTCCCAAATTGCTATGCTGCCAGACAATTTTGTTATGAAAAGCAAGACAAGCTTTCAAGTGTCAACTAATCAAATATTTGAAGCTCAGACTCTTGAGAAATACAAAGAAATTTTCATTAGAAAAATCATCTAGCATAGCTTGGCATGAGCTTATAATGACACTTGAAGTTAGTCAAGAAGAAACACTGCATATCCTAAGGTCCAAGATTTCAAGGCATGTATTTTTCCATGAACCATAAGTTACATCTTTTAATAAGAAGACAAATGTACATACAGCATGGGTAGTTCCAAAAGGAGGCGGTTCGACCACAGCACCGATTGCATCCTCTGATGCTGCAGGTTCAGGATGGCTACCTTTTGACTTTTTCGTATGAGTCTGCACAGCAGTTGCAAGGAACAACCAAAATATCTAAATTAGACCAATTTGTGCGAGGAAGTGGCAGGTCATGTTAAGAAACATAACGAAAATTTCTACATGCCAAAGCTAAGTAAACTAGTTTTATTCATCAGATTCTTTATAAATGCCTGTTGCATTTACTATGTAAAAGGGAAAAGGGATGTATATAAAGGCAATTGTTAAGTGTCTAAAACAAGGTAATTTCAACATTGAAATTACTTCAGTGTTATTGAAACTACAGAATCCACAACTCAAATAATGCTTCTTACACTTCTGTATTCCGATAGATTGAAGAAATGGTCCAATACATAATTAAGCTTCTGTTAATGTTATTCCGTATCTCAACACCAAGGAGGAATGGCTTCTTACACTTCTGTCTTCCGATAGATTGAAGAAATGGTCCAATACATATTTAAGCTTCTGTTAATATTATTCCGTATCTCAACACCAAGGGATGAGTGAGAAAATTCCCCAGCTTAAATGAAAGCAGACAGTTAACATGCCAAGGTTGTTGTAGGGATTTAAATCTCTTTCATAACTAACTCGCAACGCACCTAGGAGGAAAGAGTAAAGGAATTTCCCCAGCTTAAATCAAACCATTCAGTTAAAGAACCATTGTTGCAGGAATCAAGCTTAGCTAGGTGGCTTGCCGGAAACAGATCTCATGAGAATACTTTTGATGTACTATTAAAGTACTCCAACTTTAATACTTTTTTTTGATAAGTATTCCAACTTTAATTTCAGTAATTTCAGTACTCCAACTTTAATACTGAAATTACAGCTTCGCAGGAAATAAAACAAGGACCTATAAAAATCTTGGTAAACAACATCAGGATATTCTGCAAAATAAATGTAATCAACGGCTGAAGTAGGAAAACTTTCAAGGACCTTGGTTGGGTGTAAGCCTTCCCACCAGAATTGCAATTGCAAGCATTCCACTTTGTGAAGTAAAGGCAACCTCCAGCTTTTTTTTTTTTTTTTTTTTTTTTTTTTTTTTTTTTTTTTTTTTTTTTTTTTCTTTTGGGGTATCTCAGCCACTTGGGCCGACCTTAGGTGGGCGCCCCTCCAAGTCTGGTACAGCCCCCCTAAACCCGCATTAACTTCCTTGCCACTATAAAGATTATATTATTACTACATTTGAATTTGCTGCCAAAAATATCCTAATAGAAAATAAATTAACTAATATATGCAGCATTGTTACCTGTAGAAATGAAAGTATATTTACTTTAGGTCTTATGTTTCCTAGGAGTCTTTTAGTTCTTGTTGTAGTAGTAGTAGTAGTTGTTGGTCTAAGATGAACTTAGTTGGAGCGGGATGGTCAATTTGAGGGTTAATATAACCAACCCAACTTGCTTGGGATTGAAACGTAGTAGTTGTTGTATTCCTTAACATGCAGGATAAAGATCAGAGAGTAAAATAAGTAAATAACACAAATAAACCTATTTCTGCACTAAATTCACCAGAACATTTGAAATAAATGCCTCAATTTCATAACCAGGGCCAAAGGAACTAAAATATAACACAAGAGTACCTGCATGCGAGTGACGACAACCCATATGGGATTAGTCAGCAGAACATTAACACACCTGCAACATAGAAAAGTAAGGAAGTTCAATGGTAACTATCCACAAAGAAATCAGAAAAGTTTAACGGTAATTCGTAAACATGGGTGCTTTTACATTGGCCTGGGATAGGAAATGGAAGAAATTTGTGCAATCGTGATTCCATATTATACCAGAAGACAGAAACTTTTGATTCCTTTTTATAGGCAATATGTAATAACGACAAGAAAAGCCAGAATGTCGTTGACTAGGATTCATGTTGGACATTTACCAGGATCAGTCCACCAGGGCAATCTAAGAAAGATATCAAGGCTACAAAAAAGGTGGACATAAAATTCTAATACGCCACAGACAAGTAAATTACCCGGATAAAGCAGCCACCAGAAGTGATGAGAACATTCCAACCGATCCATCACCAATTCCTTTCTTCTTACCTTCAAGCGCAGCAATTTCTGCTCGATTTCTGAATATTTGATAGAAGTAATAGTATACGCCCTGTAAAAACAAATTTACAGCAACGTAAGTGAACAGAATTTTCATTACCAAACAACAAGCAGAGTGAGTTCATAAATTAACTATTGTTACAAAGAAATCACCAAAGTATTCCAGCATTGAGGCCAGGAAAAACTAGTTGACTGTGTTCACTTCTCTAGGTTAACCATTCTGTTACAGGCATATGAGAACACTATCAAAGCAAACATGTCCATCTATGCATTTATGCTCTGACCCAGTTCATTATAACAGGGTCCACCATATTCTACAAGTGATAATTTTGGAATGACCAAATACTGCAATGAAGATCCGTGAGACCGCACTATCGGGGTTGGGGGTGCGGGGTAGAAGAATAGTAATCAACCAAGAAGTCTATGGATTGCTCATTCAAAATCAACATCTAAACATCATCAATTTTACGGCAAACTTAAAGAGGCCATGATAAATCTGGGAGCATTCACCATCCAAAAGGGAAAAAGTGTAAAATCTAGCAGACTCCAATATTACAGAATAAGCTTTGTTAAGTTTTAGTTGCAAGATGCATGAGCTGTTAATTAAGGAAATCTAACCCAAACACAGTGCATACACAGTACCCTCCCCAGACCCCACTTGTGGGATTTGACTGGGTCGTCGTCGTTGTTGTTGTAACCCAAACACACAGTGCAGTAATTTTTTTTTTCAACCAGTAATGACATAGTGCAGTAATTTTTTATTTCATCAGTAATGACATAGTGCAGTACCCTTTTTTTCATCAGTAATAACATAATGCACATAATGCAGTATTATCATACAACTTTGGCAAGAGTACCTCCAGCTCACAAACTAATGACCAAGTGATCCTTTGGCCAAGTCAATCATTATTGTTGCAGTACATCAGTGTTAAGTGTTAACTAGACAAAGCATCATTGGTCTATGACGCCTACAAGTTATTAATGATTTATAAGCAAATGTCTACAGTTGCTGCCATGTGACCAGGAGGTTATGGGTTCGAGCCGTGGAAACAGCCTCTTGCAGAAATGTAGGGTAAGACTGCGTACAATAGACCCTTGAGGCCCGGCCTTCCCCGGACCCCGCGCAAAGCGGGAGCTTAGTGCACCGGGCTTCCCGTTTAAAATCATTTCCGCTTTTGTTAGGACCCGTGCAATAAAGATGAGAAAGACAAAACAACTACCAGGTTAAAGGACCGCCCAACTGCAGATAAGCTATCATATTCAGTAAGCAATATTGGCACAGTTCCCAAAGACGAGGGACCACATATGAATAATTAGAGCTGCCCCCTCCGGTGCTAATACCCACCCAATAATACTGTAAAGTATGGACCAAAGTCTAGTAATTTTCCATCTCTGTCTCAATTTATGTGACGGTGTTTCTGGACCGCAATTTTTTCATGAGCCATTTAAATATTTTGAATTATTAATCATTTTGACTTATAGTACTTTTTACTTAGTTTCCAAATATGTAAATTTTATTTTGACAACTTAAAAGATTCCATTCTCAAATACGCAATCAAAATTAAAAAGTTTGAATCTCGAAAAGCGAAAATTGTAACATAAATTGGGATAAAGGGAGTACTACTTAATATATTAGTAGACTGAAATGGACTTATTAGTTGTTATAGATGACTTAACTGACCACAACTAATTTGGGATTGATTAATGGTTAATGTACTGATATCAATCCAGTTTTCCTCTTAATATCTGATAATTCACATTTTGTATCTTCATAGATACAGAGAGCCAAAAGAGAAAGTAGATATTAACCCAAAAACAAGTATTTTAACCCGTGGGAAAAGGAAACAAAAGGGCATACGGCATACCCGCAACAAACCGCCGAATATTCTGAATAAAGATAATTAAAAAGAGAAAGAGAGAGAGCCCACACGGTGCACATTAGCAACTGGCCAAAAAAAGAGGGATTTAAGACAGAAAGTCCTTACCTGGGAAGCAGCGGTGCCCACTAGCGACGGAGCTAAGCCACCGTAAAGCCGATCCCATCCTTCTTGCCTTACAACCTACAGATCACGTAGGCACGAAAATTGTGAAACTGAAAGCAAACAAAACTAGAACAACTGAAGTAGAATATTAATTATAATAGATCTCATACAGAATTTTTTTTTTAATTAATAAAAACGATCAGAAGAAAGATAGGCAAGCACCTGATACATTTGCTCTATTGTCCCAAGCTTTTGCTTCTCCTTCTTCGAATTTCTGTCCGTTTGCTGCCGCGTATTCACCTAACATCATCCAAATTAAATAAGAAAAGAAAAACAGTTCTCTGATTTTGAGTAATTGAAGAAGGGGGAAAAAATGAAGCTAAGAATAGGGAAGAAGGGGTAGGGAGGAGTAATAAATAAATACGGTTTGGAGAGGATAGGTAATAAGCTGAGCGATGATGCCACCACCGGCACCGGCAAGCCCATTGATCAAAGCGTCCGACATCTCTTCCCTTAACAAACAATTTCAGAAAATAGTTAAAGAAAGTGAAGGGAAGAAAAAGGGGTGATGGAGTTGTTAGGGGAAGGGCCCCAGCGTTGAGGGGAAGACTATCTCTGACTTTGGATGTAGCGAAGAAAGAGTAATTGAACAGATCAGAGTGATGGCTCGTTCGCTATCATTTTTATGGTGATATTGTTAGGCGGGTGTTGGCGACTTGGCGTTCCGTTTAGGAAAGAAGCAAGTGAAGTTTGTCACATTGGCGTGGGCTGATTTTGGCCTTAATGCTGCTGAGCTGACTACTACCTGTTATGTCTATTCTCTCTTTCTATTTCATTCCCACTTTCTCGGTTTACTTCTTTTCGTTTCCTTTTTTCTTGAAGATAGAGTTGTGGTAACCCGATAGGTCATCTAGAGTTATAAACCTTAATTCTGTGTTTCGAAACCTCAAATATCTCATTTTAGCCTTTCTCGATTTGCATGTCCAGTCCGTGTCTTTCTCCGGAAGGGTTTTAAGTTAAAAAAAAAAATTGATAAAATGTGAAACTATGCCTTAAAAATCCATCTGAGTTGACTTCGGACGTTTTGAGCAAACGAACCCGGATTTGTATTTTGACGATCCCGGTGGAACCGTATCGTGATTTGGGGTCTGGGCTATGCCCGGAATCGAACTCGGAGGTCCCTAACTCGAGTTATCACTTTTTGTCGAGATTTGAAGTTTAAGGTTTAAAGAGTGTAAAATTTTGACCAAGATTAGACTTTAGTGCTACCGGGTCCGAATTTTTGTTTCGGAGCTTGGTATATGTTCATTGCTATGTATATGACTTGTCTGCAAAACTTGGTGAAAAACGGGGATAGTTTGACGTGATTCGGACGCCCGGTTGTTAAAATAGAAATTCTTAAGTTTCATTGAAAATATCATTTGATTTGGCAGCCGATTCGTAGTTCTAGGTGTTATTTTGATATTTTGATCGCGCGAGCGAGTTCGTATGATCACTACTAAAAAACGGCCAGTTTCCGGCTGAAATTTTCGACGGAAAAAAGTAGTCGAAAATTTCCGACGGAATCAGTCGGAAAATACATAAAAATTTATTTTTTAATTTTAACTAATAGTTACGACTAATATTCCGTCTATATCCGTCGTAAATTTTGGCGGAAAATTCTGCGCCACTGTTAGCGACCAATTCGGTCGGAAATAATTTTTTTTGTTAAAAAAAAAATTAAAAAATAGCGACGACTCGGTCGGAAATTTTTAGTAAAGTGAGGTTGACTGCTTTGACCAAATTAGCGACTGAATCAGTCGGAAATATTTTTTTAAAACTGTACCAGCGCACTTCTTTCTTTTCCTTTCCCTCTTTTCTTCCTTCTCTCTTCTCTCTCAATCAAAATTCCCTCACCCAAACCCACCGCTGCCACCAACCAGCGGCGCCGCTGAAGCTCCGTCGAGACTCTGTCTCCACTGCCACCACCCGCTGAAGCTCCGTCAGAGGATAAGAGGGGTTAGAGGTACTATTTTTCCCTCTTCATTACAGGTTTATCTATTTTGGATTTTCATTATTTTGCACCATCTTTCTTTATGTTTGTGCTGGCATATGTGTGTGTCATATGATCTATGTTGTTTTCATTACCGACAGGGATGTTGGAATAATTATAATGGTTTTGACCCCTACACTCCTTTTTGGCCAGTGATTTCATTATTAATTTGGCAATCTGTCTGATGCACTATATGATCTTTGTTCTTATAATTTTCCTACATTGTTATACTTTTCTGCCTAGTTCTTACTTTGCTAGGGTGTAAGTAACAGAATTTGTTGGCTCTTAGTTTAGGCAAGAGTTGTGCAGCAAGTTACTAGTCACACCTTCATATATATGTTCTATGATTTATATGCCTGGAGATATTAAGGAGTAACGATTGCAGATACATAGCGATGCACAACAATGGTATAACGTTTTCGTGCCTGGCTAGTTCCATGTCTTACCCAAAAGCAGAAAGTGGTTCTCATTCAAAAAGTCACTGGTGAGAAAATTTGGGAAGCAATCAGGGATTTGGTATAATAGCTGATAAGTCTCCTAGTATGGACTGATCTATTATTGAATTCTTTACAAATAACTGGGGCTAGTTGATAATGAGGTGTGTTATGATGTTCTAGACTTCTTTGAAATAGGAAAGCTCATGAGGCTTTGAATTGCACAACCATTACTTTAGTGCCTAAGGTAGCCTCTCCTACTCAGTCCGAAAACTATAGGCTTATTACCTGTTGTACTACTTTATATAAAATTATTGTTAAGATGCTGACAATGATAGTCAGAAAGGTTATTAGTACAACAGAAGCCGTGAAACAAGAAATCATCTAAGAATTGAGGGTATAGTAGCCACCATTCCTTTCATATACTTGAATGTGATACTATCCTCAAAGAAGTTACTATATCAGTTAGTGCTTGCCTCTAATATAAAAAATCACTGCGACGAAATCATAAAGATGATAGATGCTATTTGTAGATCTTTCATATTTGTTTGGGTAAAAAAGTGCCTATGTAACATAGCCCAGTTGCAAAGTGATATTCAAAGAAGACTGGTTGCTCTATATAGGGTTAACAATTTGAGACTTTTTTTTTTAGCCATAGCGTTTGAGGCTTTGATTTCATTAAATAGGTAACATTACCTATATATTACAAAACCAAGTTTGATCAGAAATTAGAAAACCTAACCAATAAAGGATTCCTAAGTTAATTCCTACTGTACAAACTTATGTTATCTATTACGAGTATTACTTTACTACTACAACTATGCATGGGTCATGGGTGAAGATAAGAGGGGTTAGATGTATGTCCCTTGTTTTTTTCATTGGGTCATGGGGAAGATAAGAGGGATTAGAGGTACTATTTTTTCATTATTTTGGAGGTGTTGTCAAACTTGATTTATAGTTTGTGAGTCAAAGCTATTGTCATTGATGATAATGACTCTAATTGGCGCTTCTGTTACATTTCCTCTTTACATTCTTTTAAAGTGGTAGATCTGAAGATTCTGGTGTTGAAAGTGATCTTGTTAAAACTCTTTAGACAGAAAGCTAATTGTCTTTTGGATTTTTCAGTTTTCAAGATTCTATCTGATCCTTTTGTCCTCCTCAATACCAAATAAAAACACTTCCACTTGTTAGTTACGACTATTTCTTTTGTTTGAGAAATCAATAATTAATTTAGATTATATGAACGTTTAAGAAGCTATTCAAATTTAATTAGTATATTTAAAGACTTATATTATTTAGAATAGGGATTAATGTGAGATTTCGAGTGTTAAAAGATATTAATTTAAAGAATAAAATATATTAATTAAAGTGCTTTGACACAATGATATGTATATTTCTAAAAGGAACCTTTGAAAGAGTATAACTTTGTAACCAGTTTAAATAAATCAAATTATTTTAAATATCTCATTTATAGATTTCTATTTGTGTAGATGGAATTTGTGCATCGTAGATGGATGTATAATAGGAATCATCCTAACCGTGCGGGGTTGAGGGATGAATTTATTGAAGGGGTTGCTGAATTTATTGCTAAGGCTCAAACACTTGATGATTTTCTTATTGGAGGAAGGATTAGGTGTCCTTGTGTGAAATATAAATGTGTTAAGTTATTGATATCAGACGAAGTTAAAGTCCATCTCTACAAGAAAGGGTTTGTAGAAAATTATTATATGTGGATTGCTCACGGGGAGAATCATTTCTTGTAGAAAATTATTATATGTGGATTGCTCACGGGGAGAATCATGCTAGTTTAGATGATGCTAACTTTCATAATTCTTTTGGTGGTGAGGGTAGCCCCATTTCGGAGCATAATGTTGAAAATTCTCGATACAATAAAATGATGAGGGATGCTTTTGGGACTTTTCCTGGGGTTCAATCCGAACCAAATGATGAGGCTAAGCGTTTCTATGGACAGTTACTAGAAGCTAGTCGTCCATTGTATGAAGGTTCGGTGCATTCCAAGTTGTCTGTTGCTGTTAGATTGCTAAGTATTAAATCGGATAGTTCTATTTTCCAAGCGGGCATGGATTCTATTATTGGGCTTATGAATGAACTTAATCCGAGTAACATTGACTTACCAAAAGATTTCTACACTGCTAAAAAATTGGTTTCTAAGTTGGGTCTTTCATCAGAGAGAATTGATTGTTGTGAGAAAGGTTGGATGTTATTCTATAAGGATGACGCATCTATAGAGAACTGTAAATTTTGTAATCAGCCTCGTTTTAAGTAAGTCACAAATGCCAATACAAAAAATAAAGTTCCAGTTAAAGCGATGCATTACTTACCTCTATACCTAGGTTAAAGAGGTTGTATGCATCAATGAGCTCTGCTCCTCATATGAGATGGCACTACGAACATAGAAGGCCACCTGGTATACTCTTCCATCTGTCAGATGGAGAAGCGTGGTAGCATTTTGATAGGGTGTTCCTCGAGTTTGCTAGTGAACCAAGAAACATTAGGTTGGGACTATGCACAGATGGATTTACTCCATTTGCTGTCTCTGCTGCACCATATTCATGTTGGCCGGTGTTTGTTACTCCATATAATCTTCCGCCAGAGTTGTGTATGACAAGTCCATATATGTTCCTAACTTGTATTATTCCAGGTCCACGCAATCCGAAAAGTTTGATTGATGTATACTTGCAGCCTTTGATTGATGAGTTACAATTATTATGGCATCAAGGTGTGGAAACATATGATATATCAACCACACAAAACTTCAGATTGCATGCTGCTTTGATGTGGACTATAAATGATTTTCCTGCTTATGGAATGTTTTCCGGGTGGTCGAATGCTGGAAAGTTATCTTGCCCTTGTTGTATGGAAGACACTAAAGCATTTATTTTGAAATATGGAGGTCAAAATACATGGTTCGACTGCCACCGTAGATTCTTGCCAATGAATCATGAATTTAGGTGAAATACAAGTGCATTTATGAAGAACCGAACTGATTTTGAGGAGCCACCGGCCTGCTTGTGTTCAGAAGAAATTTGGAACAGAGTAAGGGATATGCCTAAAGTAACAGAGTCTCCGCCATCTAAGATACCAGGTTATGGTGTCACACACAACTGGACTAAGCGGAGCATATTTTGGGAATTACCTTATTGGAAGCGCAATCTTCTTCGGCATAATCTGGACGTCATGCATATCGAGAAGAATTTTTTTGACAACTTGTTTAACACTATTATGGATGTTACTAACAAGACCAAAGATAACTTGAAGGCCAGGATGGACTTAAAGGAATATTGTAGGCGAAGTGAGTTGAATCTGACATACTTTAACAACAAGATACAGAAGCCCAAAGCCAGTTACACGTTCAGCTTGGATGAGAGAAGAGAGATTTGTAGTTGGGTTAACAATTTGAGGATGCCTGATGATTAGCCACGATTGACATGAAAGAAGGGAAGTTGGCGTCAATGAAAAGCCACGATTGTCATATTTTCATGGAAGCGTTGATGCCTATTGCGTTCAATGCATTGCCTGATCGAATATGGAAACCGATTACAGAGATAAGTTGTTTTTTCAAGGATTTGTGTTCTAGCACATTGAGGGTGGATAACTTAATTTATATGGAGAGTAACATTATCTTAACTTTAAACAAGCTAGCAAAAATTTTCCCTCTTGGTTTTTTTGATGCAATGGAACATCTTCCAATTCACCTTGCACAAGAGGCACGACTTGGAGGGCCAGTTCAATGTTGATGGATGTATCCCTTCGAGAGGTAATAAAATTTAATCATTTACCTTTTGTATTTGCTTTAAAGATTGTTTTGTCTAAAAATAACACTATGTAGGACTATTGGAAAATGTAAACGGACCATAAAAAATAGATCAAGAATTGAAGGTTCGATATGCGAGGCATATGTGGCTAAAGAAACATCATATTTCTGTTCATACTATTTTGAACATGATGTGCCATGTTTGAGAAATAGACCGAATCGGCATGATGATGGAGGCGAAATCGATCCTTTGGCACCACCCTTTTCCATTTTTAATCAACCAGGTAAAGGAGGTCCAAAAAATAGTCCAAAGCGAAGGTTGTCTGAGATGGAGCTAAAGTCAGCTACAACACATGTATTGTTAATTAAATTGCCCTGAGGTCCGACCTTATTATAGGTAAGTATATATTCGTATATATTACAGACTTTTATATTAAATATACCACTGATTTAACTAATAAAAATTATAATGGCAGTTACTTTGTGGGTACATTGGCAAGATGTTGTTTATCCCAAGTTTTCAGAGTGATTTAAAGAATTTGTAAGTATTACTTATTATTTAACATGATTTTTATTATATGTAATTAATTATATATATTTGTAAAATTCTAAATTATATTTAATTATATATATATAGGTTCATGATCCAGCTAATGGCATTAAAGACCCATTTTTACGTGATATAGCTTGGGAACCTGACCCTAGAGTAAGAAAGATGTCTAATACGTGGTCAATGGGTACAAGTTTCATACAGAAGAATGGTCTAATGGAAAGAAAACCAATAATAGTGGGTATGGGTGAAAGGTGATGGAGATGTTGATCATTATGGTGTGCTTCAAGAGATTTTGGAATTGGAATATGCTGTAGGTTGGCCGAAGAAAAAGTTGGTACTCTTTCGATGTAAATGGTATGATCCAACACCGAATAGAGGTACAAAGGTGCACGCTCAATACAACATAGTTGAAATTAAACACACGGGGCAATATAGACTTTATGATCCCTTTATCATTGCACAAAAGGTAAAACAAGTGTATTATGCTCCTTATCCTTTGAGCAAGAATAAGTCTGCATGGCGGGTAGTTTTGAAAACAAAGCTCGTGGGTAGAGTGGTAGTCGAAGATGCATTAGATGTGGCATACCAGAATGACATTTCAAATGTTGAATCAATAGTGGATGATGAATTAGCAGATGAATTGCAGCATAATGAAGGGATATATGAAGAATTTGATCCTTCTGTCCTTGCTACAAATGAGGACGAAGATAGAGGTGTTGAACATGAAACAAGTGATGAGGAAGAATTACTAGATGAAAGTGAAATAGGCGATGATGAAGACTTAGATGATTACTATGAAGATGGCGATGAGGATTAACTGTTATCTTTTTTAAGGTGTTACTCCGTTAATCATTTAATATTTTGCNTAATAATATTTTAATTTAGGGTTGGGGGTTGGGGGTTGGGGGTTGGGTGTTGGGCGTGACAGGGGTGGGTGGGGTGGGATGGTGGGGTGGGGGTGGGTTGGTGGGGATGAGAAATATGGTGGGAAAGGTTAAAAAGGAGTTTTGGAAAATGGTTTTCCTTCTCTTGACAGGGAAAATTGTTATACCCCGTAAGCTTAACAACCTTGATACCGTTATATATGTACATTTGATATAGTATTTTGAGTGGAACATTTTTTGTAAGGAAAAGAAAATAATAATAAAATAAAAACTTAAATAAAAAATAGTTTGAAAAAATATGATTTTATTTAGTTATTAATATTACTACTTTCGAATATGTTTTAAATTATACACACAATAAGAGAAACGTTTACGAGATTTTCTTTATTATAAAGATAGAAATAATTTTGTCACAAGAAAAGAAGGTTATCTTCACTAAAAAAAGGCCAATTTACGACCGAAATATTCCGACCGAAAAAAGTAGTCCAAAATTTCCAACGGAACCGGTCGGAAATTGCATAAAAATATATTTTTTAATTTTTAATAATAATTACAACTGATATTCCGTCCATATCCGTCGTAAATTTTGGCGGAAAAATACCGCGTAACTGTTAGCGACCAATTCGGTCGGAAACAATTAAAAAAATTAAAAATAAAAATAAAAATTGCGACCGATTCGGTCGGAATTGTTTATTAAAACGAGGTTTGACTATTTTGACATAAGTTCCGACCGAATCGGTCGGAATATACTTTTAAAACCCTACCCGACCCCTTTCTTTTTCATTTCCCTCTTTTCTTTCTTTTCTCTCTCACACTCAAAACTCCCCTTTCCCTCCCCCCACCCAACCCGCCGCTACCATCACCAGCAACATTCACCGGCGACGCCGTCCGCTGCAGCTCCGTCGACGGAAGGTGAGATTTCTTTTTCCAGTACTTTGTTTTTTTGTTGTTTACTAGGTATTTCTCGTCTGATCTTTTGTCGAATATTTATTCACATTCTCATGTCTCCTTTTATGTTGTGATTATGGGTTTCTTTTCTTCCAAAATTCACCCACCAGATAACAGATGTAGAGCTCATTTGAAAATTTTCTATCTTAAGTACTATAGAAAAGCCCAAAATTAGTTTTGGATCTTTCCAAAGAAATAACACAATAAAGAAGATAGTAAAAGTAGCTATATTTCATAGTTCATGATCCAAATTCTGATATAATCCCACCAGTAAGGAAGAAAGTGTATTTTTATTTTTAGCTACCTTTTCTTTTGCTTTTGAAATGTTAAAGTTTTGGCTTAGAAGTAAAATAAAAATAAGAAAGAAGTGATCTTTGTAGGGTCAAGTTTGATTTAAAGACTGACTACTGAGCTCAAACATTGATCATCACGAAAAATTTGGGGGACAGAGATGGGTAGGGTCAAGTTTGATTTAATATAACCCAACATCCACTTCTTTTTATTTTACTTTTAGAAGAATAAGGTGAAAGTTAATTATTTTTCTTTGATTATTAACTTAAGTTCTTTAAACATAGATCAATTTGGCTGGTTACTAAAGTAGGTTGATTTTATCACCTCTATCTTCAAGTAAATCAATGGTGAAATAGAGTGTATATTCACAGCCAACAAGTCAATCAGGTACAATATGCATTACAAAATAAGAATAATCTTATTTTACAACCTAACAATTTAGGACTTCCATTCAAAATAATTTTTGCTTAAAAATCATCTAGAAAGTCGATGAATATTTGAAACTAGTAGCTCTATGCCTGTCAAAGGAAGTTTTCAGAGTGGTTTAAAGAATTTGTAAGTATTACTTATTATTTAACATAATTTTTATTATATGTAATTAATTATATATAATTTTAAAATTCTAAATTATATTCAATTATATATATATAGGTTCATGATCCAGCTAATGGCATTAATGACCCATTTTTACGTGATATAGCTTGGGGACCTGACCTTAGAGTAAGAATGATGTCTAAATACGTGGTCAATGGGTACAAGTTTCATACAGAAGAATGGTCTAATGGAAAGAAAACCAACAATAGTAGGGTGTGGGTGAAAGGTGATGGAGATGTTGATTATTATGATGTGCTTCAAGAGATTTTGGAATTGGAATATGCTGTAGGTTGGCCGAAGAAAAAGTTGGTACTCTTTCGATGTAAATGGTATGATCCAACACCGAATAGAGGTACAAAGGTGCACGCTCAATACAACATAGTTGAAATTAAACACACGGGACAATATAGACTTATGATCCCTTTATCATTGCACAAAAGGTGAAACAAGTGTATTATGCTCCTTATCCTTTGAGCAAGAATAAGTCTGCATGGCGGGTAGTTTTGAAAACAAAGCCCGTGGGTAGAGTGGTAGTCGAAGATGCATTAGATGTGGCGTACCAGAATGACATTTCAAATGTTGAATCAATAGTGGATGATGAATTAGCAGATGAATTGCAGCATAATAAAGGGATTTATGAAGAATTTGATCCTTCTATCCTTGCTACAAATGAGGACGAAGATAGAGGTATAGAACATGAAACAAGTGATGAGGAAGAATTACAAGATGAAAGTGAAACAAGCGATGATGTAGACTTAGATGATTACTATGAAGATAGAGATGAAGATTGACTTGTTATACTTAACTATTTTGGATTTATACTTAACTATCAGCAGTTGTCCTAGGAGAGCATGGATTTATAGACTATTTTGGTTTACAGGTACTTTGTAATATGCAGATCTTTTTATCTTGGTCTGGTGGATAAGTTAACTTAACTCTTCTTGAATTCCAGTCTAGGCCTTTCAATTGTTGTTTTTCATAAGGATCTCTTTCAGAAGAGCTTTTACAGAAACTCTTGGATTCACCCCTTCCTTTCCTATGGAATCATTAAATTCACCCCCTCTTTCCTTTCCTATGGAACCATTAAATTCACCCCCTCTTTAGGATATCCTCAGCTTCTCAAAATCTAAACAAACAGAGGACAACTGAAGTAATATGACAAAGCAACCATATCAACAAATAAAAGAAATTGCAGAGTTGTTTGCACCAACCAAGGGGATCATATCACCTTAATAGAGTTGCTATTTATATGACCAGAAAGAGAAATCAGAAATACTTGGTTTCATGTGTGATATTGCTAGTTCAATAAAAATATATTTTTGTTTTAACCTTGTTTCATCATTACAAGCTGGAATGATCATACTCTAATGGAAACCTTGATTACTAGATTTGGAGTAAAAAAAGAAAAGAAAATGCACTTGTAAAAAGGTGTATTACTTTATTCTAATATTAGATGCCAATCATTTGTTGTTGAGCTTGACACCACCTTGTTTCTGCCCTGTGGTTACATGATGTAGTATTAGCAGCAGCCTCTGAAATTACATGATGTAGCAGCCTCTGAATATCTAGCTAAAGTTTTGGCCATACCAAAGTTTATTATTTTTAATTACCTCATATCCATGGTTTGCTCCTGCTTGCAAATCAGTTTCCGCTGTACCATTAATTTGCAACAATATTAACAAGTTATTAGTTTTTTAAATGCAAATGAATTGATGAAAAGAAAAGCTACGCATAAATAGTTGAAGTGTTCTTACTTTTTTAATCAACTGACTCTCAGCTACTGCTACAATTCTCTTGCTTCCTCCATTGACTTGGTTTTGATGCTGATTCTCCATTCCTTTTTCTTTTTCACACACTTTGACTTCTATACTCTGTGTTTACTTACTTAGATGAGACTTGGGTATGCAATTCTTGTTATTATTAATCACGTGATTGTTAGGTTGTTTATTTACTTCTTTAGTCGTTTAATTATTTATATTTACTGTCACTTGTTGTATTTTTTGTTTTGTATTTTATTATGATTATATTACAGATATGACATCTAAGGGGAAGGGAAGCATGAAATCTAAGAAGAAAAAACAATCTGTTCCAACTTCCTCAACTATGCCAAATATGAGTCATCCTCTTCCTCATCCTCCTCGGTCGACTTCATTGCCATTTACCATGTTCACTATCCCCCCTCCATCTAATAATTCAGTTCAGTATTATTCTATGCCTGCTAAAGGCAGTCAAAGTAACACTGTTTTTAACTTTGTACCCACATCTTCTATACCATTATCTTCATCGGGCTTTCATGGTAGTCAACATGGTGGCTCACCAGCTGTTGCACCCTCGGTCTTTCATGGTAGTCAGCATACTGACTCACCAGCTGCTGCACCCCCGGGCTTTCATGGTAGTCAGCGTACTGGCTCACCAGCTGTTGCACCCCCGAGCTTTCATGGTAGTCAGCATACTGGCTCACCAGCTGCTGCACCCTCGAGCTTTCATGGTAGTCAGCATGATGGTGCGTCTTTTGTTGCTCCATCATCTTTCAGTCCATCATCATTATCCATTCCCAGCATATCTAGGTTGGATATTGGAGGCTCTCGCCCAGCTACATCTAGTGCTGCTTCTGCACCATCTCGTGACGCAGGCAGAATCTTGGAGGGGATGTACAATTTGATAGTTATAATCGATTGATAATCGTCCCCTACAAGAATGGGTAAGAAGGTTCTTATACAAATTTTTATGTTTTGAATGTACATTTAGATATGTTAACATTAAGGAGTATTTATTTACAATTAAAAGATGTTTATTAATTATATATGTTAACTTTAATGCAGGTTTTTGCCATCCTTTCAATCTACACATATGGTTACAGATTCTATGAAGCCATTTTATCATGAGCCGTGGACTTCTTGGAAAGAGATACCGTACAGCATCAGAGAGCAAATGTGGAATCAATTTAGGGTAAAAATTAATTATATTTATTTAATAATTATCGTCTTCATCTAATGTTACTTTTTTATATTGCAGACAAGGTGTACATGACATCCTCAGCATCAAAATGCAATAAATATTATTTTCGAGAAGAAAGTTGGTATAAGGATTAAAGATACTATGTGTACTGCTCGGAATTCCGGTAAAATGCCGGAATGGTTAAGAAAAGATGTTTGGGATAAACTTCTTGAGAAATGGAATACCCCAGAATGGAAGGCAAAAAGTGAACAAGCAAAGGCAAACCGTGCCTCTAAAAAAGGTGGCTCGTTGCACACAGGAGGTTCGATTACTTTTGAGGCCCATAAACTAAGAATGGTAATTATTTATAAAAAAATTCTTCGTTTTACATATGGAATTTTACGTTTGTAAAGTCTAACTCATACTTTTTCTTATGAAGGAAAAGGAAAGAGGGTGAGATATGACTTACGCTGAGGTCTTCGAGGAGTTGCATAAGAAAAAGAAAAATGATGGTACAAGAGAACACTGGGTGGAGACGCGTGCGTCAGACACATATGTAAAATTTTAACTTCATAATTATAGTTTATTAATAATAGTTTGTTTACATAATAGTTATGTTTTTCATTCCAGGAAGATTATCATAAAAGGTTGGAAGGATGGCAACAAACTCAGCATCCTTCAACTCAACCAACACCTGATGATATGGCTTCATTGTGGACAGAGACAGCGGGTGGAGCAAACAAAGGCAGAGTTTACGGACTAGGAGTACATCGACCTACAGGTCATCCAAACCCACTCTTAGACAATTCTTCTCCTCAAAATCAAGAACAGATAGAAGATATGAAAAACGAAATTCTTGGATTGAAGCAACAATTGGACTCCCAAGGAGGAATGTTTGTTAAGATGCAGAAATTCATGCGTAAACATGGGCATGATTTATCTGATGATGAGGATGAACTAACTGAATCTGATGTGTAGTAGTTTAGTTGTGATGTTTTGGTTGATTGGTAAACTTGATTGTGAGAGACAACTTTATGTATTGCTTTTAAACTTGAATATGGGCTGCTATTTGGATGTTTTTATGCCCAAAATTATTAGGTTTAAATGTTGGTATTGTTGGTTTAAGTTGTGTTAATGGTTGACATTGTTGGTTTAGAAATTGTTAATGTACTATTAATTTAGATAGTGTTAATGTATTGTTGGTTCGTATTATTGTATTAATGTATCGTTGGTTTAGATTGTTGGTTGGTATTTTTTTGTTTGTGATAGTTTGACAGGTGGTGTAGCTCGAAATTGGGCAGAATTATGCCCAGTTTTGTACAAAATTCCGACTGAAACGGTCGGAAATCTCCCCAGATTTAACAATAAATTGTTAGATTTTCGACTGATTCGGTCGGAAATTTTTTTAAAATAAAATTAATATTCAGAAATTTTCGACGGAATCCGTCGGAAATTAAATAAAATTTAATTTTTAATTATTAATTTCCGACAGATTCGGTTGGAAATTTCAAAAAAAAAAATTATATTCAACAGTTTTCGACGGATTTCGTCGGAAAATAAATAAAATTTATTTTTAATTATGTATTTTTCTTGTATTATTACGACCGATTCGGTCGGTAAATTTCGACCATTTTAGTCGGAACCTGAATTATTTGGTAGTCCGACCATTTCGAAATTTGCGACCACTTTAGTCGAAAATCACCGACGGATTCGGTCGGAAATTGTTTTCCGACCAACTTTTTTCCGACCGACCAAATTCGGTCGGAAAGTAGTCGGAAATACGTCATTTCCGACCGAATTCCGACCGTTTTGGCCATCGGAAATCTGCCATTTTCTAGTAGTGTAAGGTTCTTCAAAAAAGAAGATTGTTTGCAATGATGATCCCATATTGGATTTCCCAAACTTTGCTAATGCGTCCGCCACTCCATTTCCCTCTCTAAATGTGTGGCTAAGTTGTTGCATATTTAGTTCATGGATCATCGACCTACAAGAGGAAATAAGTTGTGAGTACTTTGGGCTACCAATTTGAAGGATTTGGAGCAATACCTGTGAGTTCGGTTCAACAATTAGAGGATGAATGCTTCTGCTAATGGCAATAGTTAAGCCATAATAGAGCGCCAATAGTTCAGCTTGTAAGGCATTTGTGTATGTTATGTGTTTTGCGAAACCATAAATTCATTGTCCTGAGGAATCGCGGAAGAACCCCCCCCCCCCCCCCCTCCACCATGATGAAATGTTGGATCGTAGGCCCCGTCTATGTTAAGTTTGTAATGTGGCAGATGAGGATTCTACCACGAGCTGACTTCCCTAGTAGGTTTGTATTTTTTGCCAGGGATATTTGTTAAGTAAGTTATTTGAGTTGCAAATGAGATAATAGGTGCGGAGTCAATTGAATGATTAATATTATTGAAGTGATTTTTGTTACGATTTAACCAAATTTTCCACAGTAGGATGGGTGTTAGTATAAAGGAGGGTAAAGCAACCTTAGTAGTTATTGGAATTGGGGTGTGTGAGGTGCACAATTTATGCAGCCAGTCAGTGAAGTTGGATGAGGGTGTTGTTATATGGAGGTGATGCCATAATGTGTTAGCTGGTTTGCAATGGAAAAAAGTGTGTGGTATGTCTTCCCTAGTATTGTTGCATAATGGGCAGGAGGGAGTGTTGGTTATTTTTCTATGGTAGAGGAACGCTTTTGTTGGTAATTTCTCATGCATAAGTAGCCATAAGAAGTATTTTATATTGGGTAAGGTGGTTAATTTCCAAATTCAATTATGAGGGAATTTTGTCGTCCAGTGGTGTTTGGTGTAAGATGTAGTGATAAGCGGAAGAAGTGGTGAATTTGCCATCAGTTGTATAATGCCAGCAGGGGGTAACTTCTCCTTGATGATTTGTAAATATGGGGGTGTTATTAATGAAGGAACAAATTTGTGGAAGTAATGTGAAGGAGAGTCTAGAGATGTCCCAGGCTGAATTTGAGATGAGGGAAGCTAAGGATTTATTTAGTTCATGCCTAGGAATGGGGCCTTGGTGACGAAGTGACAAATTGTTTGCGATCCAGTGATCACTTCAAAGACTTGTGTTATTTCCATTTGTCACATTCCAGCTTGTGCCTGAGCGACAATATTTAGTAGCTTTAGTCATACTTTTCCAAATGTAGGAGGCATTTGAATGTGAGTTTATTATATATAAAAATTTGTTTGATTGGTTATGTTGATGATTGTATTTAGCAGACAGAATGTTCATCCAAATTGAGTTGTTAGAGTGTGTGTAACGCCAAAGGAGGCCTATGAGCGTGGCTAAAATTTTTGGAACTAATTTTTGAATTCCCAAACCCCCTTTCGGCTTAGGAGAAGTAATATTATCCCAATTAATTAAATGTATTTTTCGCTTTTGATCAGTTGAGCTCCATAAGAAGTTGCGTTGTAGGCGATCTAATTTAAGAATGATCTTGGGTGGTAGGAAGTTAATTTGCATTGCATAAACATGGATTTAATTTAGCAGTGATTTAATGAGGGTAGTTCTTCCTGCTATGAGGAATTTGGATCTCCAGAGAGTTTTGAGGTGACTCGATCAATAATATATTGGTAGTCTGATGTTTTAGGTTGGTTAGGTGTGATTGGAAACTTTAGGTATTTGCCAAAGTTGGTGGCAAGAGGAATGTTTAGAGTTTTGGACAGGGATTGGCTAAGATTTGATTTACGTTAACTGAGAAAAATAATTTTGATTTGTGAAGGTTAATACGTTGTCCTGATTTTGCACTGTGTTGAAGTATTTCAATTACGGTAGAGTTGTTAGATGTAGTTGCTTGTGCTAATAAAATAAGGTCATCCGGGAACATTAGATGTGAGAGTGGTTGTGCATTTCTATTTAATCGAATTGGGGGGGCATCGGCAAATGTCTACATTGTGTTCGATTATATGGGACAAGGATTCCATGCATATGATGAATAGGTAAGGTGATAAGGGATCTCCTTGTCTTATACCCTGAGAAGGTTGGAAAAAAGGGGTTGGTGCACCATTGATTAGTATGGAGATGGAGGAAGTTGTGACACAGGACATTATGAGCCTGATTAAAGGTAGTGGAAATTGCAAGTGTTGAAGAGGGAATCGAATAAATGACCATTCTAAGCGGTCAAAGGCTTTTTCAAGGTCAATTTTTATCATCATGTTGCTTATTTGCTCTGTTGTTTTTTAAATGAGTGAATGATTTCCTGAACAAGGATGGCATTGTCAGCTGCCCTACGACCTTTTAGGAAGCTGCTTTGGGTTGGATTGATAAGTTTAGGGAGGAGGGGTCTAATTCTATTTACTATGATTTTAGTAATAATTTTGTAAATTGTATTGCAGAGGCCAATTGGTATTTTGAGTAATAGACTCTGCGTGACTTGTTTTTGGTATCAAGATGATGTTAGTTTTATTTATTTTCGATGGAATAGTAGAAGTATGGAAGGAATGTTGACAAGTGTGGATAACCGTTTGCTTAGTTTCCGACCAAAATTTTTGGAAAAAAATGGGGTGTAATCCATCTGGGCCTGAGGCTTTAAGTGGTTTGAAGGAGTGGAATGCCTTGGTGATTTCTATAATAGATAATGGGCGGTTGAGTGTTTGTATATCATCATTTGTGAGAGAATTTGAGAGGGTAGGTATGTATTCGTTTTGGCAGTATGTCAGTTGGGTAGTATATAGTTCCAGGCAGTATTTGAGAATTGTATCATGTATGATTTTGGTGTCAAAGGTCCAATTGCCTACTGAATCGTGTAGGCTTAGGATTCTATTACTTCTACATTTTTGTATTGTAGAAAGATGAAAGAAGGTCGTATTTGCATCTCCCTCATTTAGCCATTGGATGCGTGATTTTAATTTCCAAAATTCTTCCTCGCTTCATAGTAAGTTGTTGAAATCAAAGAAAGCTGGTTTTCTAAATTGTAATGAAATGAATTTTTTGTATGTGGGTGCATACGTTGTAGTCCTTTTAATCACGCAACTAAAATCTATTTTTTGTAAATGATGTTTCCAAAATTATGTTTGTTCCAATGGGTAGCTAGGTCAGTAAAAAAATTTAGTGCCTTAGAATAATCGTGTAACACCCCGTACATTCGGACTAGGTGTGGATATGTTAAATGGGTATTAATTTGATATTTTAGATATATGAAGTCCTAGAGGGATGATTATTGGTGAAAATAGTTGTTTTAGAATCAAGATTCGACAAAATCGACTAAGTTTGCAAAAAGTCCGTCTTCCAGCAGCAGTTAGTGAACATATGTAAGGAATTTGGGAAAACTCAAAATATGAAAGTTGTAGGCCTTTGAAATAGCTTTCCAATGATATATTGTGGAGCCCAATTGGAGCTCAGTGCAAAAAGTTACGCCTGTTTTACAGAACAGTGCGCAACCACCGCGCCCGGACCGCGACCGCGGTCGTGAGGCAGCGTTCCTGCTATTTACCGCAGTCGGGCCGCGGTCAGGCCTACAGGGAGCGCGGTGGTGGTCTTGGGGAATCATTTTTTAATCCCTATTTCGTCCCCCACAGCCCAAAACATAAAAACTTGCTCTAGAAAGGAAAGCTCTCAAAAACCTAACTCCTTAAGGGTCCCTCCACCACCCAAGGTAAGTTCTAATCTTGATTCTAAGTTAATTTTAATTTTCCAACATCTTATTAATATGGGTAAACCCTCCATATCATTAGATATTCAATTTGGACATCATTGTTGAGAGAAGGAACCCTAGAACTCGAATTCAAGGGGATTGAACTTCAGAGAGGTAATGTCTTCACCCTCTAATTGATTCTAGCATTGGTTTTGATGATTATAAACCCTAGTTCATGATATATGAGTTGATGGGTTTGATAGAAAAGTATGAATGATTATAGGTTTGGGGTGTTGATTGTTGATTATTGGATAAGGGTGTTATTTACCTTATGGGTGATAAAGAATAATGTTGATTATAACCATTTGAGACTTTAGAATTTATCTAGGAACAAGAGAATGGATTATTGGGTGTAGAGACACCGTTAATAAGGACTATGAAGCCTTATTTTCACCAAGTGTTTGATAAGATGCTTAAGTGACCAAAACATGAGAATTATTGCTAATATGGAATCCCTTTGACTTGTATTGATTTAGATTAAAGTTGAAAGGGTTGGCGAATGTTGTATTATGCTCAAGAGCAGGAAGTTAAGGTATGTGAGGCTAACTCTCTATGTTTGGGAATGTTAATGATTCTCCCTACACTACGTTTCTTTTACAGCGTCACTAATTGCCTCAAAAATATAGTTAAGCCTAGTTCCTTTAATAGTGCAGAACTTCTATTCTCTAGCTTCATAACTCGTTCATGACTTTCATTCTGAACGTTGTGAGCTCAGTGCATAATCAATATAGATTTGGTCTTAGCATAAATTACTCAGGCCCCGTTTGGCCATGAGTTTTGCCAAAATAAATTTGGGATTTATTTTCAAAACTCATGTTTGGTCATAAATTTTGCCCATATTTTGGCCAAATCCCAAATCCCAAATTTCAAATCCCAAAATCAGCTATTGAGCTGATTTTGGGCCAAAATCCCAAAACTTGGGAATTATATACATGTTTTTCCAAAATAAAGTTGGAAAATATGTTTTGAAAATGTATGTCCAAACACATTTTCATCTTCAAACCAAACTTCAACCAAATCAGATTTTTCAAAATAAATTTGAGATCTATGGCCAAACGCTAGCTCAGTATGCCATAAACAGTTGAAGTTTCAGTGTTCATAATCAGTTCAAGAATACATGTCTCAGTCTAGTCCTATTCAGTATTCCAGTATTATGTAACTCAGTGTGATCCAATATTCCAGTATCATGTAAATCAGTGTGATTCAGTATTTCACTATCATGTATTGCAGTATGATTCTCAGTTCCTAATTTTAAATTCCTGAATGTTGAACACTTGTATTTGGGCCTGACGCCGCAGTTTATGCTTTATGCATATTTGGCCCTGAGGCCACAGTTTATGCTTTATGCATCTTTGGGCCTGAGGCCACAATTTATGTTTTATGCATCTTTGGGCCTGAGGCCGCAATTAATGCTCTATGCATGTTTGGGCCTGAGGCCGCACGTGACGACCCAAAGGGGTCATCACCTGTTTCCTCATCTATTCCGTGCTTCCGAGGCCTTGAAAACCTCATTTTTACTTGCCTCGATTTGCGTGCGCAGTCCGGGCGTGTAGCCGGAAAAGCTTAAATATGAGTTCTGTGTGAAAAATGATGAATTTTGATATTAATATGATTAAAGTTGACTTTGATCAACATTTCTGGTAAACGGAACCGGACCCGTGATTGGATGGTCCCGGAGGGTCCGTAGAAAAATATGGGACTTGGGCATATGCCCGGAGTCGAATTCTGAGGTCCAGAGCCCGAGAAATAAATTTTTTCTGTGAAATTGTTTTTCTGAAATTTATATGAAAATTTGAAATGAAAATTGATTAAAAGACTGTGGTATCGGGCTCGTATTTTGGTTCCGACGCCCGGTACAAGTCTTATATATGGTTTAAGCGCTTTCTGTGAAATTTGGTTGAAATCGGACATCATTTGACGTGTCTCGGACCCAAATATCTAAAATTTGAAGTTTATGAAGTTTGATGAAAAAGTGATGATTTTGAGGTTTGATTCCTCGTTTTTGATGTTATTTTGGCGATTTAATCGCATGGTTAAGTCCGTAAGATGTTGTCGAGTTAGTGTGTGTGATTGGTTAGGAGCCCCGAAGGCTCGGGAGTATTTTCGGAGGTTTTCGGGGTAGTTTTGGACTTAGGGAGTTAGCAGATTTTCTGCAATTTTTACACAGGGATTTTCTTCATCGCGTTCGCACTAGCCCTCCCGCGTTCGCATAGCCTTGCTCCCTTTTCTCCTTCGCGTTCGCGTTCTATCCATCGCGATCGCGAAGCTTTGCTGCTTCCTTCATGTCACGACCCTAGTTCACCAATTGTGAACAAGTCATGACGGCACCTAGTCTTCACGACTAGGTAAGCCTAACACATTGCGGAAGTAACAACACTTGCGAAATTTATATTCGAAGCTAAATAACATGAGTAATGTATACAGTTGCCGCCTGGCACATACACTTTAATACAAAATACTGAAATAACCTCCAAGATGCGGAAACCCACGGGCAACACAGGCTATAAGAAATCTTACGCTGCTCTAGTCACCAGAATAGTCTAATACAAAGAGGGATCGAAATAACATCTAACAACTATGGATAAAATGAGAAGGAGACTTTGCGGATCTGCGGACGTAGCAGATGTATACCTCAAGTCCCCAATACGCTCCTTGACAGCTACTGGCGGTACGCCTGCTCAGAAGCACCTGGATCTGCACATGAAAAACATGCGCAGAAGAGGCGTGAGTACACCACAGCGGTACTCAGTAAGTGCCAAGCCTAACCTCGGTTGGGCAGTGACGAGGAAAAGGTCAGGGCCCTACTGAGACAGAAACAATAAAATAGCAAGATATTAACAGTATCGAAGTCTGAAGAAAACTAATGAACACAGCATTGTGATAAGACAGATCAATGAAATATAGAACTGCAAGACAAAACAGAAACACAGAGTAAATACATCAAAATTACAAGAATACCGACGGGGGTCTCCCAGGATACCGTCATGTAGCCCTTTTTCAACTGTCCAATGGAACTTCCGGGATACCGTCCCGTAGTCCAAATCTCATATCGATATCAAACGATCTCCCGGGATACCGTCCCGTAATCCAATCATCAGTGTGCAGGGGGATCTCCCGGGATACCGTCCCGTAGTCCCAAAATAAAAGTGCAGGGAAATCTCCCGGGATACCGTCCCGTAGTCCCAAAATAAAAGTACAGGGGAATCTCCCGGGATACCGTCCCGTAGCAAAATAATCCCGGGAATCAAACCCGTAGTCCCAAAGTAAACAATCAAGGGCGAACTCCCGGAATCCGCATCCGTAGTCCCAATATAAATGCGCAACCAACATCAACGAATTATTCAGAAATTTAAGTACAACAATACAAGGCATCAAATAATACTGGCCTAACATGCTCCACGTAATCACAGTTAAGACAATTTAAACAAATAGGCAGCTTGGATCAATTAAACATGCTCTTCTACGCTAGCACAGGCTATAAAAGCAAGTAAAGTAAGGCAAATATGAAAGAGAATCCAAATCAAGTATTTAAGTAAAAATTCGGGTTTCAACAATTTGCTCAAGTACGCGCTCGTCACCTCACGTACAAGGCACAATTACCAATTATCACATCCTAAGGGACGAAGTCCCCCACACAAGGTTAGGCAAGCCACTTACCTCGAACCGGTGCGAAGTCAACTAGGGAACGAT